>NW_022881534.1:0-53115 GCF_004382145.1 Drosophila mauritiana
TTTTAGATAGATATAGATATTAAATTCCCCAAACAAATTAACCAATTTCCATGCTGAATTTTAGATAACTTTTATTTTTTACAGACGTTTGAAGGGACAGTGTCAATTGTCCCGTACGACCTCTTCAATAATATTTCCAACTTTAGTTAACACATAGAAAAAAATATAAAACAGCTCATTTTATTTTATTATTTTCTGTTATTTTATAAAAATTGCTCTCATCAATGTAATTTCATTATTTCCAAACTGTCTTTCGCGGAATTTAGATTTTTTTTAGGTGTTTAAAGTTCAGCGTCCCTTGCCACGACACTTTTACTGCTAGTTTTACTGGACGTTAGCATCAAGAACAAATAAAAAATATTTATTATTGTAATAACCTCTTCTTTAATTTAATAATAAAAATAAGATTATTTTCATTCTTTCTCTGGCAGAATTACTATTTTTACGTATGATTGAAGATATTAATATAATAATAATAGAATATGAATTATGTTCTTATTTGTTTTTATTTTATAAAATAGTCGCAACAGAAAATTGTATCTCATTGATTCTAGTTTGTGGTCCTGAAAAGGACCGATTATAGAGTACTACACTGCAAGTTGATGCCCTGTCAGCTTAAGCACGCTCGCCGCGAATGCGTCGCGCTAACTGGATGTCTTTGGGCATAATGGTGACACGCTTGGCATGAATGGCACACAAGTTGGTATCTTCGAAGAGACCAACTAGGTAGGCTTCGCTAGCTTCCTGCAGAGCCATAACCGCCGAGCTCTGGAATCGCAAGTCCGTCTTAAAGTCCTGAGCGATTTCACGCACCAGACGCTGGAAAGGCAGCTTGCGGATTAGAAGCTCGGTGCTCTTTTGGTAGCGACGGATTTCACGCAAGGCCACTGTTCCAGGGCGATAGCGATGGGGCTTCTTCACACCTCCAGTGGCTGGAGCACTCTTGCGAGCGGCCTTTGTAGCCAGTTGTTTGCGTGGTGCTTTTCCACCAGTCGATTTGCGTGCAGTTTGCTTGGTACGAGCCATTTGGATTTCACAAAATTTCACGTTCACTACTTCACGTTTAAAAACACAATAAACGATCAGAGCATTTGCTACCTACTTATATAGCAATCGTGGATGGTGAAAGAGAGAGAGAAAAAACAGAGGCCATTTCATTTGACGACCGAAGAACGAAACGAACATATCGTTCGTACTCTCTCGGGTTTTTGTCGTTTTACCTATAAATAGGGGCACGCCGAAACGTTGAATTTAGTTCTTTAGTGACTTTCGTGCTGTGTGTGTATAATAGTATAAAACAGTGAAAAATGACTGGTCGTGGTAAAGGAGGCAAAGGCTTGGGAAAGGGTGGCGCCAAGCGTCATCGCAAAGTGCTGCGTGATAACATCCAAGGTATCACGAAGCCTGCTATCCGCCGTTTGGCTCGTCGAGGCGGTGTGAAGCGCATATCTGGACTCATATACGAGGAAACGCGTGGCGTTCTGAAGGTTTTCTTGGAGAACGTAATTCGTGATGCCGTCACCTACACCGAACACGCCAAGAGGAAGACTGTTACAGCCATGGATGTTGTCTACGCTCTGAAGAGGCAAGGCCGCACCCTCTACGGATTTGGCGGTTAAAAAAACTGTAAATTCTGTACCCCTATTAAGCAATCGGTCCTTTTCAGGACCACTATTTAGTTTTTAAAAGGAGGAAGATTTTCAAAAGTATTTAATTTAATGGTTGGGACTTGAAAAATATGTAGATCGTAACTAAAAATAAATGTCGGTAGTTCGTACTCTTTCAGACGGAATGTGTATTTCTAACATGGCCTTGAACCGACTGAAGTGGTTTCAGACACCGCGTGTAAAGCATCACATCGTGGTGTGGGAGTATTTAAAGAAGCAAATTGTAGTTTATACCGCATATAGAAGTAAAACTGTACTACATGTCAATCTTTAAGTAGTTTTTTTTATGATTTACTATTTACAAAAAATTCCCCAGTGTAAAATTTTTTCAATTCTTTGGTAATAATTTGGTCGTCCTGAAAGGACGGTTTGACGATTTTATGTACAAGTAGGTTTTTAGGCTTAGCCTTTGAAACGTTTAGGCCTTCTTCTCGGTCTTCTTGGGCAAAAGAACAGCCTGTATATTAGGCAACACGCCACCTTGTGCAATTGTGACGCCGGAGAGCAGCTTGTTTAACTCCTCGTCGTTTCGGATGGCCAGTTGCAGATGACGCGGAATAATTCTAGTCTTCTTGTTGTCACGAGCAGCATTGCCAGCCAACTCGAGAACCTCAGCGGCCAGATATTCCATTACGCAGCTAGGTAAACTGGAGCGCCTGCACCAACACGCTCGGCGTAGTTGCCCTTTCGGAGCAGACGGTGAATACGGCCCACAGGGAATTGGAAGACCGGCACGGTTCGAGCGGGACTTTGCCTTTCCCTTCACTTTGCCACCTTTTCCACGTCCAGACATTTTGCTTTGCGTTTATTTCACTTAGTTCACTTTACACACGGAACACGAATGCTCGTCGAACGCAGACAGCGGAACACCGGAATTTCGTCGAAGGCGATGAGCATAATGAACAGCTTTGTAAATGATATTTTCGAGCGAATTGCTGCCGAAGCGTCTCGTCTAGCTCACTACAACAAGCGCTCGACCATCACCAGTCGGGAAATCCAAACGGCTGTTCGCCTGCTTCTGCCTGGAGAGTTGGCCAAGCATGCTGTCAGTGAGGGAACCAAGGCTGTTACCAAGTACACCAGCTCCAAATAATTGGCTCTGTGAATGCGGACAACAATCCAAAACGGCCCTTTTCAGGGCCACAATGGGTTATACCAAAGAAATGCATTTTTCGATATACCAATCACCAATGAAAATGAATTTACCAATAAAACGTATCTACCCGCAATATGGGTGATACTGTTCAAATAAATATAGGTAACGAAAACTGAATGCGGCCAATATGCAATGTAATTCAATAACGCAACGCAAGACATGAAGCGTTTTATTGTTGCTGCGAACGTCAGCTAATAAATAAGTAGAACATTTTAATACACAAATACTATTTAAATTAAAGTTTTTTTCTCTTGCAACAGAACGTTGTAGCCTGAAAAGGACTTGTATAAACAAATTTCAGATCTATAAATGATAAATCTAAAGTTTTGATTGCGAACATGTTCCAAATACTGTACTTTTCACAATTTACTTTTTGGCAGCCGTAGTCTTCGCTTTCGGCTTCTTGGCAGTAGCAGAAACCGATGCTTTCTTCACCGTCTTTTTGGGTCTTGCAGACACCGCTGGCTTTGCCTTTGGGGCTTTCGCTATACAGCCTTTGGCTTCGATGCAGTCACTTTCGCCTTTGTTGCGGCGTTCTTCGACTTTACGATTCCAGTTTCTTGGCATCCTTGGCTTTTGCCTTCTCAGTTTTCTTATTTTCGGCAGTCTTTTTGGTAGCCACACCCTTCTTAGCTTTGGGCTTTTTGTCAGCAGCCCCAGCGGCAGTTTTTTTGGAGGAGACACCAATCTTCTTAGAGGCTACCTTCTTGCTTTGAACTTTTTTCTCTGCAGACAAAACCTTCGACTTTGCCTTCGGTCCTTGTCCTTCTTGGCGGAGGCCGACAGTTTGAAAGATCCAGATGCACCTTTTCCCTTTGTTTGGATAAGCTTTCCATTGACCACGGCCGATTTTAGGTACTTCTTGATGAATGGCGCTAACTTTTGGGCGTCGCATTTATAGGTGGCAGTGATATATTTTTTTTATTGCAAGAAGTGATGAACCGCCACGTTCCTTTAAATTTTTAATAGAAGCGTCCACCATTTGCTGAGTTGGCGGATGTGACGGCGTCGCAGTGGCTTTCTTAGCCTTTGCGGATCCAGATGCCTTTTTTTGGACCACTTTCTTCTCAACTGTCGCTGGCGTGGCAGCCACTGGGGAAGCGGACGTTGCAACTGCAGAATCAGACATTTTATTCACTGAGAACACTTTTTTTCTGTTAAAAACGGCCCGCGCGCTGCCTACCAACCTCCTTTGCTCTTATGAGAATCGAGGAGGAGAGCACTTTAACAATGCTACTGACATCAGTCGTTTACTATGTCGAAGTTGGCTTGAAGTATAAACTTTTTTTAATTTTTTAGTATTTAAAATCATTAATAAAAATAAGGTTTTAATTGTTCTACACTTTTAAATAATTATTTCGTCACTTTGCATTTTTAAAAGGATGTAATATGGGTTTTGAGACTTTCAAATGTTGATTGAAGTTTTATATTTACATTTTTAACTGGACCAATTTATAACAAAACATCAATTAAATAAGAAATATTGCAAATATTTTACTAATTCCTAATGTTTATTGAAATTGCAACGTTCATCCCTTAGAAAGACTTCTGAAAGAAGCGTATATTATTAATTAAGATACTATATTAGTTAATTTAAGTTCACATTAACCTACAGAAAAAGTTTCCTTTACGGCAGCATTCAGAAATAATTTTCTATCGTTAAAAATACAAATACTTTCTTAAATAATATAATATTAATATAATAAATAAAATTTTCTTGAATTATTAATGTGTTTGCTTAGTTAGATCAGACCTTTCATGCATATTTTCAAATAATTTGTTCGGAAATCAATCGATTTCCTCGCCATATATGCATTAGCCTCGATGTAGTCAAATAAATAATTCAAATAAAAAATAAGAAGCAACAATTTTTTTATTATCCTTTGTTAGATAGATATAGATATTAAATTCCCCAACCAAATTAACCAATTTCCATGCTGAATTTTAGATAACTTTTATTTTTTACAGACGTTTGAAGGGACAGTGTCAATTGTCCCGTACGACCTCTTCAATAATGTTTCCAACTTAAGTTAACACATAGAAAAAAATATAAAACAGCTCATTTTATTTTATTATTTTCTGTTATTTTATAAATATTGCTCTCATCAATGTAATTTCATTATTTCCAAACTGTCTTTCGCGGAATTTAGATTTTTTTTTAGGTGTTTAAAGTTCAGCGTCCCTTGCCACGACACTTTTACTGCTAGTTTTACTGGACGTTAGCATCAAGAACAAATAAAAAATATTTATTATTGTAATAACCTCTTCTTTAATTTAATAATAAAAATAAGATTATTTTGATTCTTTCTCTGGCAGAATTACTATTTTTACGTATGATTGAAGATATTAATATAATAATAATAGAATATAAATTTTGTTCTTATTTGTTTTTATTTTATAAATAGTCGCAACAGAAAATTTTATCTCATTGATTCTAGTTTGTGGTCCTGAAAAGGACCGATTATAGAGTACTACACTGCAAGTTGATGCCCTGTCAGCTTAAGCACGCTCGCCGCGAATGCGTCGCGCTAACTGGATGTCTTTGGGCATAATGGTGACACGCTTGGCATGAATGGCACACAAGTTGGTATCTTCGAAGAGACCAACTAGGTAGGCTTCGCTAGCTTCCTGCAGAGCCATAACCGCCGAGCTCTGGAATCGCAAGTCCGTCTTAAAGTCCTGAGCGATTTCACGTACCAGACGCTGGAAAGGCAGCTTGCGGATTAGAAGCTCGGTGCTCTTTTGGTAGCGACGGATTTCACGCAAGGCCACTGTTCCAGGGCGATAGCGATGGGGCTTCTTCACACCTCCAGTGGCTGGAGCACTCTTGCGAGCGGCCTTTGTAGCCAGTTGTTTGCGTGGTGCTTTTCCACCAGTCGATTTGCGTGCAGTTTGCTTGGTACGAGCCATTTGGGTTTCACAAAATTTCACGTTCACTACTTCACGTTTAAAAACACAATAAACGATCAGAGCATTTGCTACCTACTTATATAGCAATCGTGGATGGTGAAAGAGAGAGAGAAAAACAGAGGCCATTTCATTTGACGACCGAAGAACGAAACGAACATATCGTTCGTACTCTCTCGGGTTTTTGTCGTTTTACCTATAAATAGGGGCACGCCGAAACGTTGAATTTAGTTCTTTAGTGACTTTCGTGCTGTGTGTGTATAATATTATAAAACAGTGAAAAATGACTGGTCGTGGTAAAGGAGGCAAAGGCTTGGGAAAGGGTGGCGCCAAGCGTCATCGCAAAGTGCTGCGTGATAACATCCAAGGTATCACGAAGCCTGCTATCCGCCGTTTGGCTCGTCGAGGCGGTGTGAAGCGCATATCTGGACTCATATACGAGGAAACGCGTGGCGTTCTGAAGGTTTTCTTGGAGAACGTAATTCGTGATGCCGTCACCTACACCGAACACGCCAAGAGGAAGACTGTTACAGCCATGGATGTTGTCTACGCTCTGAAGAGGCAAGGCCGCACCCTCTACGGATTTGGCGGTTAAAAAAACTGTAAATTCTGTACCCCTATTAAGCAATCGGTCCTTTTCAGGACCACTATTTAGTTTTTAAAAGGAGGAAGATTTTCAAAAAGTATTTAATTTAATTGGTTGGGACTTGAAAAATATGTAGATCGTAACTAAAAATAAATGTCGGTAGTTCGTACTCTTTCAGACGGAATGTGTATTTCTAACATGGCCTTGAACCGACTGAAGTGGTTTCAGACACCGCGTGTAAAGCATCACATCGTGGTGTGGGAGTATTTAAAGAAGCAAATTGTAGTTTATACCGCATATAGAAGTAAAACTGTACTACATGTCAATCTTTAAGTAGTTTTTTTTATGATTTACTATTTACAAAAAATTCCCCAGTGTAAAATTTTTTCAATTCTTTGGTAATAATTTGGTCGTCCTGAAAAGGACGGTTTGACGATTTTATGTACAAGTAGGTTTTTAGCTTAGCCTTTGAAACGTTTAGGCCTTCTTCTCGGTCTTCTTGGGCAACAGAACAGCCTGTATATTAGGCAACACGCCACCTTGTGCAATTGTGACGCCGGAGAGCAGCTTGTTTAACTCCTCGTCGTTTCGGATGGCCAGTTGCAGATGACGCGGAATAATTCTAGTCTTCTTGTTGTCACGAGCAGCATTGCCAGCCAACTCGAGAACCTCAGCGGCCAGATATTCCATTACGGCAGCTAGGTAAACTGGAGCGCCTGCACCAACACGCTCGGCGTAGTTGCCCTTTCGGAGCAGACGGTGAATACGGCCCACAGGGAATTGAAGACCGGCACGGTTCGAGCGGGACTTTGCCTTTCCCTTCACTTTGCCACCTTTTCCACGTCCAGACATTTTGCTTTGCGTTTATTTCACTTAGTTCACTTTACACACGGAACACGAATGCTCGTCGAACGCAGACAGCGGAACACCGGAATTTTCGTCGAAGGCGATGAGCATAATGAACAGCTTTGTAAATGATATTTTCGAGCGAATTGCTGCCGAAGCGTCTCGTCTAGCTCACTACAACAAGCGCTCGACCATCACCAGTCGGGAAATCCAAACGGCTGTTCGCCTGCTTCTGCCTGGAGAGTTGGCCAAGCATGCTGTCAGTGAGGGAACCAAGGCTGTTACCAAGTACACCAGCTCCAAATAATTGGCTCCTGTGAATGCGGACAACAATCCAAAACGGCCCTTTTCAGGGCCACAATGGGTTATACCAAAGAAATGCATTTTTCGATATACCAATCACCAATGAAAATGAATTTACCAATAAAACGTATCTACCCGCAATATGGGTGATACTGTTCAAATAAATATAGGTAACGAAAACTGAATGCGGCCAATATGCAATGTAATTCAATAACGCAACGCAAGACATGAAGCGTTTTATTGTTGCTGCGAACGTCAGCTAATAAATAAGTAGAACATTTTAATACACAAATACTATTTAAATTAAAGTTTTTTTCTCTTGCAACAGAACGTTGTAGCCCTGAAAAGGACTTGTATAAACAAATTTCAGATCTATAAATGATAAATCTAAAGTTTTGATTGCGAACATGTTCCAAATACTGTACTTTTTCACAATTTACTTTTTGGCAGCCGTAGTCTTCGCTTTCGGCTTCTTGGCAGTAGCAGAAACCGATGCTTTCTTCACCGTCTTTTTGGGTCTTGCAGACACCGCTGGCTTTGCCTTTGGGGCTTTCGCTACTACAGCCTTTGGCTTCGATGCAGTCACTTTCGCCTTTGTTGCGGCGTTCTTCGACTTTACGATTCCAGTTTTCTTGGCATCCTTGGCTTTTGCCTTCTCAGTTTTCTTATTTTCGGCAGTCTTTTTGGTAGCCACACCCTTCTTAGGTTTGGGCTTTTTGTCAGCAGCCCCAGCGGCAGTTTTTTTGGAGGAGACACCAATCTTCTTAGAGGCTACCTTCTTGCTTTGAACTTTTTTCTCTGCAGACAAAACCTTAGACTTTGCCTTCGGATCCTTGTCCTTCTTGGCGGAGGCCGACAGTTTGAAAGATCCAGATGCACCTTTTCCCTTTGTTTGGATAAGCTTTCCATTGACCACGGCCGATTTTAGGTACTTCTTGATGAATGGCGCTAACTTTTGGGCGTCGCATTTATAGGTGGCAGTGATATATTTTTTTATTGCAAGAAGTGATGAACCGCCACGTTCCTTTAAATTTTTAATAGAAGCGTCCACCATTTGCTGAGTTGGCGGATGTGACGGCGTCGCAGTGGCTTTCTTAGCCTTTGCGGATCCAGATGCCTTTTTTTGGACCACTTTCTTCTCAACTGTCGCTGGCGTGGCAGCCACTGGGGAAGCGGACGTTGCAACTGCAGAATCAGACATTTTATTCACTGAGAACACTTTTTTTCTGTTAAAAACGGCCCGCGCGCTGCCTACCAACCTCCTTTGCTCTTATGAGAATCGAGGAGGAGAGCACTTTAACAATGCTACTGACATCAGTCGTTTACTATGTCGAAGTTGGCTTGAAGTATAAACTTTTTTTAATTTTTTAGTATTTAAAATCATTAATAAAAATAAGGTTTTAATTGTTCTACACTTTTAAATAATTATTTCGTCACTTTGCATTTTTAAAAGGATGTAATATGGGTTTTGAGACTTTCAAATGTTGATTGAAGTTTTATATTTACATTTTTAACTGGACCAATTTATAACAAAACATCAATTAAAATAAGAAATATTGCAAATATTTTACTAATTCCTAATGTTTATTGAAATTGCAACGTTCATCCCTTAGAAAGACTTCTGAAAGAAGCGTATATTATTAATTAAGATACTATATTAGTTAATTTAAGTTCACATTAACCTACAGAAAAAGTTTCCTTTACGGCAGCATTCAGAAATAATTTTCTATCGTTAAAAATACAAATACTTTCTTAAATAATATAATATTAATATAATAAATAAAATTTTCTTGAATTATTAATGTGTTTGCTTAGTTAGATCAGACCTTTCATGCATATTTTCAAATAATTTGTTCGGAAATCAATCGATTTCCTCGCCATATATGCATTAGCCTCGATGTAGTCAAATAAATAAATCAAATAAAAAATAAGAAGCAACAATTTTTTTATTATCCTTTTTTAGATAGATTCCCCAACCAAATTAACCAATTTCCATGCTGAATTTTAGATAACTTTTATTTTTTACAGACGTTTGAAGGGACAGTGTCAATTGTCCCGTACGACCTCTTCAATAATATTTCCAACTTAAGTTAACACATAGAAAAAAATATAAAACAGCTCATTTTATTTTATTATTTTCTGTTATTTTATAAATATTGCTCTCATCAATGTAATTTCATTATTTCCAAACTGTCTTTCGCGGAATTTAGATTTTTTTTTAGGTGTTTAAAGTTCAGCGTCCCTTGCCACGACACTTTTACTGCTAGTTTTACTGGACGTTAGCATCAAGAACAAATAAAAAATATTTATTATTGTAATAACCTCTTCTTTAATTTAATAATAAAAATAAGATTATTTTGATTCTTTCTCTGGCAGAATTACTATTTTTACGTATGATTGAAGATATTAATATAATAATAATAGAATATACATTTTGTTCTTATTTGTTTTTATTTTATAAATAGTCGCAACAGAAAATTTTATCTCATTGATTCTAGTTTGTGGTCCTGAAAAGGACCGATTATAGAGTACTACACTGCAAGTTGATGCCCTGTCAGCTTAAGCACGCTCGCCGCGAATGCGTCGCGCTAACTGGATGTCTTTGGGCATAATGGTGACACGCTTGGCATGAATGGCACACAAGTTGGTATCTTCGAAGAGACCAACTAGGTAGGCTTCGCTAGCTTCCTGCAGAGCCATAACCGCCGAGCTCTGGAATCGCAAGTCCGTCTTAAAGTCCTGAGCGATTTCACGCACCAGACGCTGGAAAGGCAGCTTGCGGATTAGAAGCTCGGTGCTCTTTTGGTAGCGACGGATTTCACGCAAGGCCACTGTTCCAGGGCGATAGCGATGGGGCTTCTTCACACCTCCAGTGGCTGGAGCACTCTTGCGAGCGGCCTTTGTAGCCAGTTGTTTGCGTGGTGCTTTTCCACCAGTCGATTTGCGTGCAGTTTGCTTGGTACGAGCCATTTGGGTTTCACAAAATTTCACGTTCACTACTTCACGTTTAAAAACACAATAAACGATCAGAGCATTTGCTACCTACTTATATAGCAATCGTGGATGGTGAAAGAGAGAGAGAAAAACAGAGGCCATTTCATTTGACGACCGAAGAACGAAACGAACATATCGTTCGTACTCTCTCGGGTTTTTGTCGTTTTACCTATAAATAGGGGCACGCCGAAACGTTGAATTTAGTTCTTTAGTGACTTTCGTGCTGTGTGTGTATAATATTATAAAACAGTGAAAAATGACTGGTCGTGGTAAAGGAGGCAAAGGCTTGGGAAAGGGTGGCGCCAAGCGTCATCGCAAAGTGCTGCGTGATAACATCCAAGGTATCACGAAGCCTGCTATCCGCCGTTTGGCTCGTCGAGGCGGTGTGAAGCGCATATCTGGACTCATATACGAGGAAACGCGTGGCGTTCTGAAGGTTTTCTTGGAGAACGTAATTCGTGATGCCGTCACCTACACCGAACACGCCAAGAGGAAGACTGTTACAGCCATGGATGTTGTCTACGCTCTGAAGAGGCAAGGCCGCACCCTCTACGGATTTGGCGGTTAAAAAAACTGTAAATTCTGTACCCCTATTAAGCAATCGGTCCTTTTCAGGACCACTATTTAGTTTTTAAAAGGAGGAAGATTTTCAAAAAGTATTTAATTTAATTGGTTGGGACTTGAAAAATATGTAGATCGTAACTAAAAATAAATGTCGGTAGTTCGTACTCTTTCAGACGGAATGTTTATTTCTAACATGGCCTTGAACCGACTGAAGTGGTTTCAGACACCGCGTGTAAAGCATCACATCGTGGTGTGGGAGTATTTAAAGAAGCAAATTGTAGTTTATACCGCATATAGAAGAAAAACTGTACTACATGTCAATCTTTAAGTAGTTTTTTTTATGATTTACTATTTACAAAAAATTCCCCAGTGTAAAATTTGTTCAATTCTTTGGTAATAATTTGGTCGTCCTGAAAAGGACGGTTTGACGATTTTATGTACAAGTAGGTTTTTAGCTTAGCCTTTGAAACGTTTAGGCCTTCTTCTCGGTCTTCTTGGGCAACAGAACAGCCTGTATATTAGGCAACACGCCACCTTGTGCAATTGTGACGCCGGAGAGCAGCTTGTTTAACTCCTCGTCGTTTCGGATGGCCAGTTGCAGATGACGCGGAATAATTCTAGTCTTCTTGTTGTCACGAGCAGCATTGCCAGCCAACTCGAGAACCTCAGCGGCCAGATATTCCATTACGGCAGCTAGGTAAACTGGAGCGCCTGCACCAACACGCTCGGCGTAGTTGCCCTTTCGGAGCAGACGGTGAATACGGCCCACAGGGAATTGAAGACCGGCACGGTTCGAGCGGGACTTTGCCTTTCCCTTCACTTTGCCACCTTTTCCACGTCCAGACATTTTGCTTTGCGTTTATTTCACTTAGTTCACTTTACACACGGAACACGAATGCTAGTCGAACGCAGACAGCGGAATATTTATACTTTTCCGTTTGCCGGCGCGTTCAGTTAGGGGTGGGTGACTGCTCGAAAAAAAGTATAAAGGTGAACGCGTTCGGGCCCACATCACGATAAGTGAATTGTGTTTGTGAAAATATAAGTAACGTGAACAATGCCTCCGAAAACTAGTGGAAAGGCAGCCAAGAAGGCTGGCAAGGCTCAGAAGAACATCACCAAGACCGACAAGAAAAAGAAGCGCAAGAGGAAGGAGAGCTATGCCATCTACATTTACAAGGTTCTCAAGCAGGTCCATCCGGACACCGGAATTTCGTCGAAGGCGATGAGCATAATGAACAGCTTTGTAAATGATATTTTCGAGCGAATTGCTGCCGAAGCGTCTCGTCTAGCTCACTACAACAAGCGCTCGACCATCACCAGTCGGGAAATCCAAACGGCTGTTCGCCTGCTTCTGCCTGGAGAGTTGGCCAAGCATGCTGTCAGTGAGGGAACCAAGGCTGTTACCAAGTACACCAGCTCCAAATAATTGGCTCCTGTGAATGCGGACAACAATCCAAAACGGCCCTTTTCAGGGCCACAATGGGTTATACCAAAGAAATGCATTTTTCGATATACCAATCACCAATGAAAATGAATTTACCAATAAAACGTATCTACCCGCAATATGGGTGATACTGTTCAAATAAATATAGGTAACGAAAACTGAATGCGGCCAATATGCAATGTAATTCAATAACGCAACGCAAGACATGAAGCGTTTTATTGTTGCTGCGAACGTCAGCTAATAAATAAGTAGAACATTTTAATACACAAATACTATTTAAATTAAAGTTTTTTTCTCTTGCAACAGAACGTTGTAGCCCTGAAAAGGACTTGTATAAACAAATTTCAGATCTATAAATGATAAATCTAAAGTTTTGATTGCGAACATGTTCCAAATACTGTACTTTTTCACAATTTACTTTTTGGCAGCCGTAGTCTTCGCTTTCGGCTTCTTGGCAGTAGCAGAAACCGATGCTTTCTTCACCGTCTTTTTGGGTCTTGCAGACACCGCTGGCTTTGCCTTTGGGGCTTTCGCTACTACAGCCTTTGGCTTCGATGCAGTCACTTTCGCCTTTGTTGCGGCGTTCTTCGACTTTACGATTCCAGTTTTCTTGGCATCCTTGGCTTTTGCCTTCTCAGTTTTCTTATTTTCGGCAGTCTTTTTGGTAGCCACACCCTTCTTAGGTTTGGGCTTTTTGTCAGCAGCCCCAGCGGCAGTTTTTTTGGAGGAGACACCAATCTTCTTAGAGGCTACCTTCTTGCTTTGAACTTTTTTCTCTGCAGACAAAACCTTAGACTTTGCCTTCGGATCCTTGTCCTTCTTGGCGGAGGCCGACAGTTTGAAAGATCCAGATGCACCTTTTCCCTTTGTTTGGATAAGCTTTCCATTGACCACGGCCGATTTTAGGTACTTCTTGATGAATGGCGCTAACTTTTGGGCGTCGCATTTATAGGTGGCAGTGATATATTTTTTTATTGCAAGAAGTGATGAACCGCCACGTTCCTTTAAATTTTTAATAGAAGCGTCCACCATTTGCTGAGTTGGCGGATGTGACGGCGTCGCAGTGGCTTTCTTAGCCTTTGCGGATCCAGATGCCTTTTTTTGGACCACTTTCTTCTCAACTGTCGCTGGCGTGGCAGCCACTGGGGAAGCGGACGTTGCAACTGCAGAATCAGACATTTTATTCACTGAGAACACTTTTTTTCTGTTAAAAACGGCCCGCGCGCTGCCTACCAACCTCCTTTGCTCTTATGAGAATCGAGGAGGAGAGCACTTTAACAATGCTACTGACATCAGTCGTTTACTATGTCGAAGTTGGCTTGAAGTATAAACTTTTTTTAATTTTTTAGTATTTAAAATCATTAATAAAAATAAGGTTTTAATTGTTCTACACTTTTAAATAATTATTTCGTCACTTTGCATTTTTAAAAGGATGTAATATGGGTTTTGAGACTTTCAAATGTTGATTGAAGTTTTATATTTACATTTTTAACTGGACCAATTTATAACAAAACATCAATTAAAATAAGAAATATTGCAAATATTTTACTAATTCCTAATGTTTATTGAAATTGCAACGTTCATCCCTTAGAAAGACTTCTGAAAGAAGCGTATATTATTAATTAAGATACTATATTAGTTAATTTAAGTTCACATTAACCTACAGAAAAAGTTTCCTTTACGGCAGCATTCAGAAATAATTTTCTATCGTTAAAAATACAAATACTTTCTTAAATAATATAATATTAATATAATAAATAAAATTTTCTTGAATTATTAATGTGTTTGCTTAGTTAGATCAGACCTTTCATGCATATTTTCAAATAATTTGTTCGGAAATCAATCGATTTCCTCGCCATATATGCATTAGCCTCGATGTAGTCAAATAAATAAATCAAATAAAAAATAAGAAGCAACAATTTTTTTATTATCCTTTTTTAGATAGATTCCCCAACCAAATTAACCAATTTCCATGCTGAATTTTAGATAACTTTTATTTTTTACAGACGTTTGAAGGGACAGTGTCAATTGTCCCGTACGACCTCTTCAATAATATTTCCAACTTAAGTTAACACATAGAAAAAAATATAAAACAGCTCATTTTATTTTATTATTTTCTGTTATTTTATAAATATTGCTCTCATCAATGTAATTTCATTATTTCCAAACTGTCTTTCGCGGAATTTAGATTTTTTTTTAGGTGTTTAAAGTTCAGCGTCCCTTGCCACGACACTTTTACTGCTAGTTTTACTGGACGTTAGCATCAAGAACAAATAAAAAATATTTATTATTGTAATAACCTCTTCTTTAATTTAATAATAAAAATAAGATTATTTTGATTCTTTCTCTGGCAGAATTACTATTTTTACGTATGATTGAAGATATTAATATAATAATAATAGAATATACATTTTGTTCTTATTTGTTTTTATTTTATAAATAGTCGCAACAGAAAATTTTATCTCATTGATTCTAGTTTGTGGTCCTGAAAAGGACCGATTATAGAGTACTACACTGCAAGTTGATGCCCTGTCAGCTTAAGCACGCTCGCCGCGAATGCGTCGCGCTAACTGGATGTCTTTGGGCATAATGGTGACACGCTTGGCATGAATGGCACACAAGTTGGTATCTTCGAAGAGACCAACTAGGTAGGCTTCGCTAGCTTCCTGCAGAGCCATAACCGCCGAGCTCTGGAATCGCAAGTCCGTCTTAAAGTCCTGAGCGATTTCACGCACCAGACGCTGGAAAGGCAGCTTGCGGATTAGAAGCTCGGTGCTCTTTTGGTAGCGACGGATTTCACGCAAGGCCACTGTTCCAGGGCGATAGCGATGGGGCTTCTTCACACCTCCAGTGGCTGGAGCACTCTTGCGAGCGGCCTTTGTAGCCAGTTGTTTGCGTGGTGCTTTTCCACCAGTCGATTTGCGTGCAGTTTGCTTGGTACGAGCCATTTGGGTTTCACAAAATTTCACGTTCACTACTTCACGTTTAAAAACACAATAAACGATCAGAGCACTTGCTACCTACTTATATAGCAATCGTGGATGGTGAAAGAGAGAGAGAAAAACAGAGGCCATTTCATTTGACGACCGAAGAACGAAACGAACATATCGTTCGTACTCTCTCGGGTTTTTGTCGTTTTACCTATAAATAGGGGCACGCCGAAACGTTGAATTTAGTTCTTTAGTGACTTTCGTGCTGTGTGTGTATAATATTATAAAACAGTGAAAAATGACTGGTCGTGGTAAAGGAGGCAAAGGCTTGGGAAAGGGTGGCGCCAAGCGTCATCGCAAAGTGCTGCGTGATAACATCCAAGGTATCACGAAGCCTGCTATCCGCCGTTTGGCTCGTCGAGGCGGTGTGAAGCGCATATCTGGACTCATATACGAGGAAACGCGTGGCGTTCTGAAGGTTTTCTTGGAGAACGTAATTCGTGATGCCGTCACCTACACCGAACACGCCAAGAGGAAGACTGTTACAGCCATGGATGTTGTCTACGCTCTGAAGAGGCAAGGCCGCACCCTCTACGGATTTGGCGGTTAAAAAAACTGTAAATTCTGTACCCCTATTAAGCAATCGGTCCTTTTCAGGACCACTATTTAGTTTTTAAAAGGAGGAAGATTTTCAAAAAGTATTTAATTTAATTGGTTGGGACTTGAAAAATATGTAATCGTAACTAAAAATAAATGTCGGTAGTTCGTACTCTTTCAGACGGAATGTGTATTTCTAACATGGCCTTGAACCGACTGAAGTGGTTTCAGACACCGCGTGTAAAGCATCACATCGTGGTGTGGGAGTATTTAAAGAAGCAAATTGTAGTTTATACCGCATATAGAAGTAAAACTGTACTACATGTCAATCTTTAAGTAGTTTTTTTTATGATTTACTATTTACAAAAAATTCCCAAGTGTAAAATTTTTTCAATTCTTTGGTAATAATTTTGTCGTCCTGAAAAGGACGGTTTGACGATTTTATGTACAAGTAGGTTTTTAGCTTATCCTTTGAAACGTTTAGGCCTTCTTCTCGGTCTTCTTGGGCAACAGAACAGCCTGTATATTAGGCAACACGCCACCTTGTGCAATTGTGACGCCGGAGAGCAGCTTGTTTAACTCCTCGTCGTTTCGGATGGCCAGTTGCAGATGACGCGGAATAATTCTAGTCTTCTTGTTGTCACGAGCAGCATTGCCAGCCAACTCGAGAACCTCAGCGGCCAGATATTCCATTACGGCAGCTAGGTAAACTAGAGCGCCTGCACCAACACGCTCGGCGTAGTTGCCCTTTCGGAGCAGACGGTGAATACGGCCCACAGGGAATTGAAGACCGGCACGGTTCGAGCGGGACTTTGCCTTTCCCTTCACTTTGCCACCTTTTCCACGTCCAGACATTTTGCTTTGCGTTTATTTCACTTAGTTCACTTTACACACGGAACACGAATGCTCGTCGAACGCAGACAGCGGAATATTTATACTTTTCCGTTTGCCGGCGCGTTCAGTTAGGGGTGGGTGACTGCTCGAAAAAAAGTATAAAGGTGAACGCGTTCGGGCCCACATCACGATAAGTGAATTGTGTTTGTGAAAATATAAGTAACGTGAACAATGCCTCCGAAAACTAGTGGAAAGGCAGCCAAGAAGGCTGGCAAGGCTCAGAAGAACATCACCAAGACCGACAAGAAAAAGAAGCGCAAGAGGAAGGAGAGCTATGCCATCTACATTTACAAGGTTCTCAAGCAGGTCCATCCTGCCCCCGGAATTTCGTCGAAGGCGATGAGCATAATGAACAGCTTTGTAAATGATATTTTCGAGCGAATTGCTGCCGAAGCGTCTCGTCTAGCTCACTACAACAAGCGCTCGACCATCACCAGTCGGGAAATCCAAACGGCTGTTCGCCTGCTTCTGCCTGGAGAGTTGGCCAAGCATGCTGTCAGTGAGGGAACCAAGGCTGTTACCAAGTACACCAGCTCCAAATAATTGGCTCCTGTGAATGCGGACAACAATCCAAAACGGCCCTTTTCAGGGCCACAATGGGTTATACCAAAGAAATGCATTTTTCGATATACCAATCACCAATGAAAATGAATTTACCAATAAAACGTATCTACCCGCAATATGGGTGATACTGTTCAAATAAATATAGGTAACGAAAACTGAATGCGGCCAATATGCAATGTAATTCAATAACGCAACGCAAGACATGAAGCGTTTTATTGTTGCTGCGAACGTCAGCTAATAAATAAGTAGAACATTTTAATACACAAATACTATTTAAATTAAAGTTTTTTTCTCTTGCAACAGAACGTTGTAGCCCTGAAAAGGACTTGTATAAACAAATTTCAGATCTATAAATGATAAATCTAAAGTTTTGATTGCGAACATGTTCCAAATACTGTACTTTTTCACAATTTACTTTTTGGCAGCCGTAGTCTTCGCTTTCGGCTTCTTGGCAGTAGCAGAAACCGATGCTTTCTTCACCGTCTTTTTGGGTCTTGCAGACACCGCTGGCTTTGCCTTTGGGGCTTTCGCTACTACAGCCTTTGGCTTCGATGCAGTCACTTTCGCCTTTGTTGCGGCGTTCTTCGACTTTACGATTCCAGTTTTCTTGGCATCCTTGGCTTTTGCCTTCTCAGTTTTCTTATTTTCGGCAGTCTTTTTGGTAGCCACACCCTTCTTAGGTTTGGGCTTTTTGTCAGCAGCCCCAGCGGCAGTTTTTTTGGAGGAGACACCAATCTTCTTAGAGGCTACCTTCTTGCTTTGAACTTTTTTCTCTGCAGACAAAACCTTAGACTTTGCCTTCGGATCCTTGTCCTTCTTGGCGGAGGCCGACAGTTTGAAAGATCCAGATGCACCTTTTCCCTTTGTTTGGATAAGCTTTCCATTGACCACGGCCGATTTTAGGTACTTCTTGATGAATGGCGCTAACTTTTGGGCGTCGCATTTATAGGTGGCAGTGATATATTTTTTTATTGCAAGAAGTGATGAACCGCCACGTTCCTTTAAATTTTTAATAGAAGCGTCCACCATTTGCTGAGTTGGCGGATGTGACGGCGTCGCAGTGGCTTTCTTAGCCTTTGCGGATCCAGATGCCTTTTTTTGGACCACTTTCTTCTCAACTGTCGCTGGCGTGGCAGCCACTGGGGAAGCGGACGTTGCAACTGCAGAATCAGACATTTTATTCACTGAGAACACTTTTTTTCTGTTAAAAACGGCCCGCGCGCTGCCTACCAACCTCCTTTGCTCTTATGAGAATCGAGGAGGAGAGCACTTTAACAATGCTACTGACATCAGTCGTTTACTATGTCGAAGTTGGCTTGAAGTATAAACTTTTTTTAATTTTTTAGTATTTAAAATCATTAATAAAAATAAGGTTTTAATTGTTCTACACTTTTAAATAATTATTTCGTCACTTTGCATTTTTAAAAGGATGTAATATGGGTTTTGAGACTTTCAAATGTTGATTGAAGTTTTATATTTACATTTTTAACTGGACCAATTTATAACAAAACATCAATTAAAATAAGAAATATTGCAAATATTTTACTAATTCCTAATGTTTATTGAAATTGCAACGTTCATCCCTTAGAAAGACTTCTGAAAGAAGCGTATATTATTAATTAAGATACTATATTAGTTAATTTAAGTTCACATTAACCTACAGAAAAAGTTTCCTTTACGGCAGCATTCAGAAATAATTTTCTATCGTTAAAAATACAAATACTTTCTTAAATAATATAATATTAATATAATAAATAAAATTTTCTTGAATTATTAATGTGTTTGCTTAGTTAGATCAGACCTTTCATGCATATTTTCAAATAATTTGTTCGGAAATCAATCGATTTCCTCGCCATATATGCATTAGCCTCGATGTAGTCAAATAAATAAATCAAATAAAAAATAAGAAGCAACAATTTTTTTATTATCCTTTTTTAGATAGATTCCCCAACCAAATTAACCAATTTCCATGCTGAATTTTAGATAACTTTTATTTTTTACAGACGTTTGAAGGGACAGTGTCAATTGTCCCGTACGACCTCTTCAATAATATCTCCAACTTAAGTTAACACATAGAAAAAAATATAAAACAGCTCATTTTATTTTATTATTTTCTGTTATTTTATAAATATTGCTCTCATCAATGTAATTTCATTATTTCCAAACTGTCTTTCGCGGAATTTAGATTTTTTTTAGGTGTTTAAAGTTCAGCGTCCCTTGCCACGACACTTTTACTGCTAGTTTTACTGGACGTTAGCATCAAGAACAAATAAAAAATATTTATTATTGTAATAACCTCTTCTTTAATTTAATAATAAAAATAAGATTATTTTTATTCTTTCTCTGGCAGAATTACTATTTTTACGTATGATTGAAGATATTAATATAATAATAATAGAATATACATTTTGTTCTTATTTGTTTTTATTTTATAAATAGTCGCAACAGAAAATTTTATCTCATTGATTCTAGTTTGTGGTCCTGAAAAGGACCGATTATAGAGTACTACACTGCAAGTTGATGCCCTGTCAGCTTAAGCACGCTCGCCGCGAATGCGTCGCGCTAACTGGATGTCTTTGGGCATAATGGTGACACGCTTGGCATGAATGGCACACAAGTTGGTATCTTCGAAGAGACCAACTAGGTAGGCTTCGCTAGCTTCCTGCAGAGCCATAACCGCCGAGCTCTGGAATCGCAAGTCCGTCTTAAAGTCCTGAGCGATTTCACGCACCAGACGCTGGAAAGGCAGCTTGCGGATTAGAAGCTCGGTGCTCTTTTGGTAGCGACGGATTTCACGCAAGGCCACTGTTCCAGGGCGATAGCGATGGGGCTTCTTCACACCTCCAGTGGCTGGAGCACTCTTGCGAGCGGCCTTTGTAGCCAGTTGTTTGCGTGGTGCTTTTCCACCAGTCGATTTGCGTGCAGTTTGCTTGGTACGAGCCATTTGGGTTTCACAAAATTTCACGTTCACTACTTCACGTTTAAAAACACAATAAACGATCAGAGCATTTGCTACCTACTTATATAGCAATCGTGGATGGTGAAAGAGAGAGAGAAAAACAGAGGCCATTTCATTTGACGACCGAAGAACGAAACGAACATATCGTTCGTACTCTCTCGGGTTTTTGTCGTTTTACCTATAAATAGGGGCACGCCGAAACGTTGAATTTAGTTCTTTAGTGACTTTCGTGCTGTGTGTGTATAATATTATAAAACAGTGAAAAATGACTGGTCGTGGTAAAGGAGGCAAAGGCTTGGGAAAGGGTGACGCCAAGCGTCATCGCAAAGTGCTGCGTGATAACATCCAAGGTATCACGAAGCCTGCTATCCGCCGTTTGGCTCGTCGAGGCGGTGTGAAGCGCATATCTGGACTCATATACGAGGAAACGCGTGGCGTTCTGAAGGTTTTCTTGGAGAACGTAATTCGTGATGCCGTCACCTACACCGAACACGCCAAGAGGAAGACTGTTACAGCCATGGATGTTGTCTACGCTCTGAAGAGGCAAGGCCGCACCCTCTACGGATTTGGCGGTTAAAAAAACTGTAAATTCTGTACCCCTATTAAGCAATCGGTCCTTTTCAGGACCACTATTTAGTTTTTAAAAGGAGGAAGATTTTCAAAAAGTATTTAATTTAATTGGTTGGGACTTGAAAAATATGTAGATCGTAACTAAAAATAAATGTCGGTAGTTCGTACTCTTTCAGACGGAATGTGTATTTCTAACATGGCCTTGAACCGACTGAAGTGGTTTCAGACACCGCGTGTAAAGCATCACATCGTGGTGTGGGAGTATTTAAAGAAGCAAATTGTAGTTTATACCGCATATAGAAGTAAAACTGTACTACATGTCAATCTTTAAGTAGTTTTTTTTATGATTTACTATTTACAAAAAATTCCCAAGTGTAAAATTTTTTCAATTCTTTGGTAATAATTTTGTCGTCCTGAAAAGGACGGTTTGACGATTTTATGTACAAGTAGGTTTTTAGCTTATCCTTTGAAACGTTTAGGCCTTCTTCTCGGTCTTCTTGGGCAACAGAACAGCCTGTATATTAGGCAACACGCCACCTTGTGCAATTGTGACGCCGGAGAGCAGCGTGTTTAACTCCTCGTCGTTTCGGATGGCCAGTTGCAGATGACGCGGAATAATTCTAGTCTTCTTGTTGTCACGAGCAGCATTGCCAGCCAACTCGAGAACCTCAGCGGCCAGATATTCCATTACGGCAGCTAGGTAAACTGGAGCGCCTGCACCAACACGCTCGGCGTAGTTGCCCTTTCGGAGCAGACGGTGAATACGGCCCACAGGGAATTGAAGACCGGCACGGTTCGAGCGGGACTTTGCCTTTCCCTTCACTTTGCCACCTTTTCCACGTCCAGACATTTTGCTTTGCGTTTATTTCACTTAGTTCACTTTACACACGGAACACGAATGCTCGTCGAACGCAGACAGCGGAATATTTATACTTTTCCGTTTGCCGGCGCGTTCAGTTAGGGGTGGGTGACTGCTCGAAAAAAAGTATAAAGGTGAACGCGTTCGGGCCCACATCACGATAAGTGAATTGTGTTTGTGAAAATATAAGTAACGTGAACAATGCCTCCGAAAACTAGTGGAAAGGCAGCCAAGAAGGCTGGCAAGGCTCAGAAGAACATCACCAAGACCGACAAGAAAAAGAACCCGGAATTTCGTCGAAGGCGATGAGCATAATGAACAGCTTTGTAAATGATATTTTCGAGCGAATTGCTGCCGAAGCGTCTCGTCTAGCTCACTACAACAAGCGCTCGACCATCACCAGTCGGGAAATCCAAACGGCTGTTCGCCTGCTTCTGCCTGGAGAGTTGGCCAAGCATGCTGTCAGTGAGGGAACCAAGGCTGTTACCAAGTACACCAGCTCCAAATAATTGGCTCCTGTGAATGCGGACAACAATCCAAAACGGCCCTTTTCAGGGCCACAATGTTATACCAAAGAAATGCATTTTTCGATATACCAATCACCAATGAAAATGAATTTACCAATAAAACGTATCTACCCGCAATATGGGTGATACTGTTCAAATAAATATAGGTAACGAAAACTGAATGCGGCCAATATGCAAAGTAATTCAATAACGCAACGCAAGACATGAAGCGTTTTATTGTTGCTGCGAACGTCAGCTAATAAATAAGTAGAACATTTTAATACAGAAATACTATTTAAATTAAAGTTTTTTTCTCTTGCAACAGAACGTTGTAGCCCTGAAAAGGACTTGTATAAACAAATTTCAGATCTATAAATGATAAATCTAAAGTTTTGATTGCGAACATGTTCCAAATACTGTACTTTTTCACAATTTACTTTTTGGCAGCCGTAGTCTTCGCTTTCGGCTTCTTGGCAGTAGCAGAAACCGATGCTTTCTTCACCGTCTTTTTGGGTCTTGCAGACACCGCTGGCTTTGCCTTTGAGGCTTTCGCTACTACAGCCTTTGGCTTCGATGCAGTCACTTTCGCCTTTGTTGCGGCGTTCTTCGACTTTACGATTCCAGTTTTCTTGGCATCCTTGGCTTTTGCCTTCTCAGTTTTCTTATTTTCGGCAGTCTTTTTGGTAGCAACACCCTTCTTAGCTTTGGGCTTTTTGTCAGCAGCCCCAGCGGCAGTTTTTTTGGAGGAGACACCAATCTTCTTAGAGGCTACCTTCTTGCTTTGAACTTTTTTCTCTGCAGACAAAACCTTCGACTTTGCCTTCGGATCCTTGTCCTTCTTGGCGGAGGCCGACAGTTTGAAAGATCCAGATGCACCTTTTCCCTTTCTTTGGATAAGCTTTCCATTGACCACGGCCGATTTTAGGTACTTCTTGATGAATGGCGCTAACTTTTGGGCGTCGCATTTATAGGTGGCAGTGATATATTTTTTTATTGCAAGAAGTGATGAACCGCCACGTTCCTTTAAATTTTTAATAGAAGCGTGCACCATTTGCTGAGTTGGCGGATGTGACGGCAACTTTTTTCTGTTAAAAACGGCCCGCGCGCTGCCTACCAACCTCCTTTGCTCTTATGAGAATCGAGGAGGAGAGCACTTTAACAATGCTACTGACATCAGTCGTTTACTATGTCGAAGTTGGCTTGAAGTATAAATTTTTTTTTAATTTTTTACTATTTAAAATCATTAATAAAAATAAGGTTTTAATTGTTCTACACTTTTAAATAATTATTTCGTCACTTTGCATTTTTAAAAGGATGTATTATGGGTTTTGAGACTTTCAAATGTTGATTGAAGTTTTATATTTACATTTTTAACTGGACCAATTTATAACAAAACATCAATTAAAAAACATCAATTGAAATTGCAACGTTCATCCCTTAGAAAGACTTCTGAAATAAGCGTATATTATTAATTAAGATACTATATTAGTTAATTTAAGTTCACATTAACCTACAGAAAAAGTTTCCTTTACGGCAGCATTCAGAAATAATTTTCTATCGTTAAAAATACAAATACTTTCTTAAATAATATAATATTAATATAATAAATAAAATTTTCTTGAATTATTAATATGTTTGCTTAATTAGATCAGAAGTTTCATGCATATTTTCAAATAATTTGTTCGGAAATCAATCGATTTCCTCGCCATATATGCATTAGCCTCGATGTAGTCAAATAAATAAATAAAATAAAAAATAAAAAGCAACAATTTTTTTATTATCCTTTGTTATGTAATAGATATTAAATTCCCCAACCAAATTAACCAATTTCCATGCTGAATTTTAGATAACTTTTATTTTTTACAAACGTTTGAAGGGACAGTGTCAATTGTCCCGTACGACCTCTTCAATAATATTTCCAA
This sequence comes from Drosophila mauritiana, assembly GCF_004382145.1. Lineage (NCBI taxonomy): Eukaryota > Metazoa > Arthropoda > Insecta > Diptera > Drosophilidae > Drosophila > Drosophila mauritiana. The sequence continues at coordinate 24,272 of NW_022881534.1, forward strand.
CTTAAGTCAACACATAGAAAAAAATATAAAACAGCTCATTTTATTTTATTATTTTCTGTTATTTTATAAATATTGCTCTCATCAATGTAATTTCATTATTTCCAAACTGTCTTTCGCGGAATTTAGATTTTTTTTAGGTGTTTAAAGTTCAGCGTCCCTTGCCACGACACTTTTACTGCTAGTTTTACTGGACGTTAGCATCAAGAACAATTAAAAAATATTTATTATTGTAATAACCTCTTCTTTAATTTAATAAATGTTGGGCTAACAATAAAAATAAGATTATTTTGATTCTTTCTCTGGCAGTATTACTATTTTTACGTATGATTGAAGATATTAATATAATAATAATAGAATATGAATTTTGTTCTTATTTGTTTTTATTTTATAAATAGTCGGCAACTGAAAATTTTATCTCATTGAAGCTAGTTTGTGGTCCTGAAAAGGACCGATTATAGAGTACGCTAGCGCTTTAGCTGCAAGTTGATGCCGTGTCAGCTTAAACACGCTCGCCGCGAATGCGTCGCGCTAACTAACTTTGGGCATAATGGTGACACGCTTGGCATGAATGGCACACAAGTTGGTATCTTCGAAGAGACCAACTAGGTAGGCTTCTCTAGCTTCCTGCAGAGCCATAACCGCCGAGCTCTGAAATCGCAAGTCCGTCTTAAAGTCCTGAGCGATTTCACGCACCAGACTCAGGGCCACTGTTCCAGGGCGATAGCGGTGGGGCTTCTTCACACCTCCGGTGGCTGGAGCACGCTTGCAAGCGGCCTTAGTCGCCAATTGCTTGCGTGGCGCTTTTCCACCAATCGATTTGCGTGCAGTTTGCTTGGTACGAGCCATTTCCGATTTGGGTTTCACAAAAGTTCACGTTTCAAAACACAATCAGATCAGAGCATTTACTACCAATCGTGGATGGTGAAAGAGAGGGAGAAAACAGAGGCCATTTAATTTGACGAGCAAATAACGAAGCAAACATATAGTTCGTACACTCTCGGGTTTTCGTCGTTTAACCTATAAATAGGCGCGTTCATAATAGTAATAATAGTCTACAGTACCACTTCAACCTCCGAAGAGATAAGTCGTGCCACTCAGTTTAAAGCCTCGCTTCGCGTAAGCCCAAAACCCTTATCAGCAAAATCTTGATAAACAAATATCAACCACAAAGAGAAAATAAAAAACTTAACAACAAAAACAACAATACCGCTAACCCGGGCTCAAGCCCTTAACCAACAATCATGACAGACCCACCAAACATTTACAAAATTATTTCAAAAACATACCAATCCCAATTAGGCGAACCTAAATTTATAATTATTAAAAGAAATGACAATAACTCTTTCGAATGAACTTCACCATTCATCATAAAAAAATCGGTGGACTTTGCCTGTGGAGGAGAAGTTGAGGGATGCAAACGTACAAGAGACGGCAACCTGTTAATAAAAACCTAAAACGAATTACAAGCCAGAAAACTCCTAAAATTAACAAAAATTGCAGATGTGGATGTAACAACAAGTGAACATAAAACATTAAACTTCTCTAAGGGAGTTATTTACTGTAACGACCTTAGACACATCGACGAAGACACAATTCTACAAGAACTAAAACCACAAAAAGTAACTGAAGTTAAAAAAAATAATGAAACGGCAAAACCCCAACTCTAACTCAGACATTATAATTATAACCTTTGAATCGCATAAGCTCCCCGAGGTAGTACGAATCGGTTACGAAACAGTCCGAGTACGAGACTATATCCCACTCCCACTTCGATGCAAAAAATGCCTCCGCTTCGGTCATCCAACACCCATATGCAAAAGTTTAGAAACTTGCATCAATTGCTCAGAAACAAAACACACAAACGACGGAGAAAAATGCACAAACGAAAAGAACTGCTTCAATTGCCGAAACAACCCAGAACTTGACCACCAACACAGCCCAATTGACCGCAAATGCCCTACGTTCATAAAAAACCAGGAATTAACAGCCATTAAAACCACACAAAAAGTTGACCATAAAACTGCCCAACATATATATTTCGAACGTCACGGCTTCCAAACGAAAAACACCTATGCCAAAACACTTACAAACGGCACAACTCAGAGGACAACAAACACTCTGTCACCTAATATTCACACAAATACAACCCAATCACAACACCAAAATCCGCACCACACACCCACATCAGCAGCACAAAACACTTCATCTAAGACACCAACAACCGAACCAGCCAAAACAACCTTACTATCCAACCACACCAACTTCATCACCACCACAGCTACGACAAACCAGAAGACATGGATACCGACTACACACCTACCAGAAAACCATCTACGGCATACTCATCACAACTCACAGAAGACCTAAAAATAAAAATCTTCCCGAAAGATTAGTCCAATAACCTATCCATAAACCTTAAAGCATCGAAACTAAAGGCCAAAGCTCTAAACAAAAACAAGCACACTAACAACAGCGACAGCGAATCCATATATAACCTTAAACTCTACACAAAAGCTAAACCGTTAACACTACCTTTAAGTAAGTTATAAGCTTTAATTTTCTCACAAATGTCACTAACTATAATCCAATGAAATTTAAAAGGATATCTAAACAACTACAGCCAACTCCTTATTCTAATCAAAAAATACTCCCCTCACATAATTTCCCTCCAAGAAACCCATATACAATACACTAATAACATTCCAACCCCAATAAACTACAAACTATTAACAAATATTGCCACCAACAGATTTGGGGGCGTAGCACTACTAGTGCATAAGTCAATACATCACACTGTCCTCAACATAACAATCGATATAGAAGCAATAGCCATAAATATAGAATCTAAACTTAAATTAAACATATTTTCCACATACATTTCTCCGACCAAAAACATAGCTAACCAGACACTCCATAACACATTTAACATACAACAAACACCCTCTCTAATTACGGGAGATTTTAATGGATGGCACCCATCCTGGGGCTCCCCAACAACAAATAAACGAGGAAAAATAACTCAAAGATTCATTGACAACAAGCACCTTATCCTGTTAAACGACAAATCTCCCACACACTTTTCAACACATAATATATACACACACATAGACCTCACACTCTGCTGTCCAATCCTAGCCCCCCAAGTGGAAAATACTAAACGATCTTTACGGTAGCGACCATTTCCCTATTATCACAACACTATTCCCAACAACCAATCCACAAAAATTCAACAGACCCTTTTTTAAACTCAAAGAAGCCAACTGGGAGCAGTTCAACGCACTTACCCACCAAACCAACAAGAAATACCCCAGCTCCCACAACGTAAACAAAGAAGCCGCTCTAATCAATAGAATTATTCTTTATGGCGCAAACCTCTCCACCCCACAAACCTCACCTAACACACATCCATACAGGGTTCCATGGTGGAATAAACACCTCGACCAATTACGAAAAGAAAAACAACTTGCCTGGAAAAAATTAAACCGCACTATTACTGTTGACAACATTCTAGACTATAGACGCAAAAACACAATATTTAGATACGAACTAAAAAAGAGGAAAAAAGAAGCTTCCAGCTCTTTAACCTCAACCATCCATCCCACTACTCCCTCATCCAAAATATGGGCCAATATAAGACGCTTCTGCGGACTTAACCCAGCAAAACAAATTCATGCCATCACAAACCCAGTAAACAATGAGACTACATTGGCTAGCAACGAAATTGCTAACATATTCGCACAACACTTTTCTGACCTCTCCGGCGACTGGAACTTTTCAGAGGAGTTCCGGAACAATAAATATAGAAATAACCTACATCTCTACACCCCCTCTCCAATAGCCAAACCATAGAAGAGAATATAACTTATCTAGAATTTAGCTCAGCACTACAAACATTAAAAGGTTGTGCTAAATAGAATCTCTTATCAAATGATCAAAAATAGCTCCCACACAACAAAAAACCAAATAACGAAACTATTTAATGAAATATTCAATAGCCACATACCTCAAGCCTACAAAACAAGCCTAATCATCCGAATCTCCAAGCCAAACACCGACAAAACTAAAACTTCTTCATACCGACCCATCTCTCTCAACTGCTGTATAGCAAAGACACTTGATAAAATAATAGCGAAAAGACTCTGGTGGCTAGTGACATATAACAATCTAATTAACGACAAACAATTCGGATTCAAAAAAGGCAAATCGACTTCGGACTGTCTACTCTATGTAGACTATCTCAGAACGAAGTCAAAAATGCACACCTCCCTCATCACTCTTGATTTTTCAAGAGCCTTCGATCGAGTAGGTGTGCACTCCATAATCCTGCAATTGCAGGAATGGAAAACGGGCCACAAAATAATAAAATACATTAAAAACTTCATGAGTAACAGAAAAATAACTGTCCGCGTCGGTCCGCATACATCAAACCCATTACCCCTATTCAACGGAATCCCCCAAGGTTCATCCATATCCGTGATACTATTCCTCATAGCATTCAATAAATTATCCAACATCATATCCCTACATAAAGAAATTAAATTCAATGCATACGCCGACGACTTCTTCCTTATAATAAATTTCAACAAAAACACAAATACAAACTTCAACTTAGACAATCTATTCGACGATATAGAAAATTGGTGCTCCTTCTCAAGGGCATCGCTATCCCTATCCAAATGCCAACACCTCCACATATGCAGAAAACCCCACTGCACATGCAAGATAAGCTGCAACAACATCCAAATTCCTATCGTTACTTCCTTAAAAATTCTAGGAATGACCTTAAACAACAAATACAAATGGAACACACACATAAACCTACTTCTACCCAAACTACACAACAAGCTAAATATAATAAAATGCCTATCTAGTCTTAAATTTAATTGCTACACGCATACACTACTTAATGTCGCAAAAGCAACCATTATAGCCAAACTAGAGTATGGTTTGTTTCTGTACGGCCATGCTCCCAAAAGCATTTTAAACAAAATAAAAACACCATTTAACTCCGCCATCCGTCTGGCTCTCGGAGCCTATATATATATAAATAACTTACTTTACGAATAAAATACTCCATCTATAGCAATGAAACGGGACCTTCAAATAGCCAAACTATCTCAAAACCTAACCTTCTCCAAAAACACACCAATACATAAGTTCGTTAAGCATAAAAAACTAAAAAGAAAAAAACACCAATAATAGACCGAACAATCAAGCGTACCCTAGAACTTAATCTACCCTACAAACCCGTAAAACTTCATAAATACAGGCCATCATGGACCCTCCCCAATCTAATAGACACATCACTCAGAATCCATAAGAAAGAACAAACATCTCCAGATCAATACAGAAAATTATACGAACACACAAAGAATAACCTTAAAACTCATAATTTCATATTCACTGACGGTTCAAAAATTAATTACACAATATCATTCGCCATTACAACGGAGACAGACGTCTTGAAATACGGCATACTGCCCCCATATTCATCCGTCCTCACCTCCGAAACAATCACCATCCTAGAAGCAATAGAACTTACTAAAAACCGAAGAGGCAAATTTATTATCTGTTCCGACTCCCTATCAGCAATAGAATCAATTCAAAACACAAATAATAACAACTTTTACCCAAGCAGAATACGATCGCTAATAACGCAACACGCACCTAAAATTAAAATAATGTTGATTCCTGGCCATTCAGCCCTATAGACCTTCTTAGCAAACCCAATCCAGATAACATACAAAAACTCATACTTTTCTAAATTATACCACAAAATCTAAAAACAAAACAGGCAATTGTACATAACAAGCCAGCAATTAGTTACCAAATTAGATATTAACTAAATTAAGATATAATAACTTTAATAATTGTAAATAAATATAGCTGTAAGCCACGTAGCTAATGCTATACTATCGTCTAGTCTAGTTTTGTAAACTATTCTATCTATCATAATAAATAAATAATAGTCTAAAACAGTGAAAAATGACTGGTCGTACTAAAGAAGGCAAAGGGAAAGGGTGGCCCCAAGCGTCATCGGAGGCGGTGTGAAGCGCATATATGGACTCATATACGAGGAAACGCGTGGCGTTCTGAAGGTTTTCTTGGAGAACGTAATTCGTGCCGTCACCTACACCGAACACGCCAAGAGGAAGACTGTCACAGCCATGGATGTTGGGTACGCTCTAACCTCTACGGATGTGACGGTTAAAAAAAGTGTAAATCCTTGTACCCCTATTAAGCAATCGGCCCTTTTCAGGACCACCATTCAGTTTTTAAAAGAAGGAAGATTTTCAAAAAGTATTTCATTTTGGTTGAGACTCCTAAAAATATGTAGTTCTCAATAACATTGAACTAAAAACAATAGAGAATTCTTTAGTCGAGTTCCATGACTATCAGAAAATCATTACTCAGCTAGTGTGAATGCAAACTCGAAATTTCATAATTTTTATTGGGGAATAAAATCAGAGAAAATTTAATTGTTCAAAAGTGTGGGCGTGACAGGCTTGGCGGCTTTACGGCGTTAGAGTGGGCGTGGCAAACAGTTTTTTTGCAAATCGATAGAAATTTGATTTGGGCGGTTTTAGGGCGTTAAGTGGGCGTGCATAAAGTTTTTTGGCATATCGATAAAAATTTACAAGTCTACAAAAATTTGTTTTGGGCGGTTTTAATGCGTTAGAGTGGGCGTGTTTTTTTCTGCAAATCTAAAGAAATTTGCAAGAATAATGAAAATGTGAAAAAAATCCACACATTTTGAAGAGTGTGGGCGTGCCAGAACTTTACTTAACTGTATATAAACGGAAACGCTTCGTTCTGCCTGTTAAATACTTTTCAACAAATCTAGTATACCCTTTAACTCTACGAGTAACGCGTATAATAAATGTCCGTCCTTCGAACTCTTTCAGGTATACCAATGTGTATTGCTAGCATGGATTTGTGAAGATTATACTGGTTTCAGACACCGCGTTTTAAGCATCACATCGTGGAGTACGAGTATTAAAAAAACAAATTGTAGTTTTCACCGCATATAATAGATAATGTACAAAAACCGTACTACTTAACAATCTTTAGGTTAATAGTTTGAAATATTTTTTATGAATTACTATTATACAACAAATTGCGTAGTTAAAATTTTGTTCAATTCTTTGGTAATAATTTGGTCGTCCTGAAAAGGACGGTTTAATTGACGACCTTGGGCAATTGTGACGCCAGAGAGCAGCTTGTTTAACTCCTCGTCGTTGCGGATGGCCAGTTGCAGATGACGCGGAATAATTCTAGTCTTCTTGTTGTCACGAGCAGCATTGCCAGCCAGCTTGAGAACCTCAGCGGCTAGATATTCCATTACGGCAGCTAGGTAAACAGGAGCACCAGCACTAACGCGCTCGGCGTAGTTGCCCTTCCGGAGCAGACGGTGAATGCGGCCCACAGGGAATTGAAGACCGGCACGCTTTGAGCGGGACTTTGCCTTTCCCTTCACTTTGCCACCTTTTCCACGTCCAGACATTTTGTTTTGTTTATTTTACTTTCCACACGAAACACGAATGCTGAATGCACAGAATATTTATACTTTTCCGTTTGCCAGCGCGTTCAGTTAGGGGTGTGTGACATAGACCTGAATTAACTGCTCGAATAAAGTATAAATGTGAACGCGTTTGGGCCCACATTAGGATAAGTGAATTAGAATTAGTAGAATTATAATTTTAAAAATGTGGGAAAGTAGTCCTCGACTACCCCGAGCGGATACCCTTCACTTCCTCCTTTTTAGACAAGTTTCGTTGTCTATATAGCGGCTGGATAACCCGATTTCATGAGACATAATTTGGTTAAGATATTTTCGAATATAACAGCTTTATGGTATATTTGGCATCTGTGCCAATAAGTATAAGCAACGTCGGGTCTGCGACGCCTCATAACTAAATATTCACTTTTTGAGTGAAGGGTAAATACAAAACAAAGTTTTTTATAAGTTTTTTCAAGTTTTTTTAAACCACAGTTTTTATTTTTAATGAAACAAAGCTTTAGAAAAACATAACTTTCTAGGGTTTTTACTAAATTCTTTTAAAACTTTGTTATTGAATTCATCCAAGTCGTCCATAATTAGTCGCCGGTGAACACTTATCAAAGCCAGGCCATTAAGACGACTTTCTACCATTGTACTTCGCAGACAAGTCTTTATACGTCTTAAGCTGTTAAATGATCGCTCAACTGAACAAGTTGTACAAGGTAAATCGATTAAAATCTTCAGAGCTCTTTGAATATGGGATAAAATTCATTTGCGTGCTGAATCGTATCCAGAACAGTCATTTCAGATACATTTGTTTCCTTACAGCGCCACATTTGTTGCCAAAGCTCAATTTCATTTTTAAGGCTGGGTAAATCGTAAAACTGCGAAATTATATCGCAACTTGTTATAAGTGAGTCTGTTGACATTATTTGCATTTTTGACGGATGTAAATAGAACAAAAAGTTGATACATTATTTTCATCGGAAAACCGATTATCGAGTGAGCTAATAATTGAGTCCAAGTAAGGAATAATAAATTACCTCCTCCAATACTGTGAGCTATTTTCAGCTGGATGGTTATTTCTGTGACATTGCTTGCCAAATATACGAGGAAGTGATGTCATATCCTCCTCCAACCCAATTGTCTCTGCAACGACTCTCTTAATACTTCATCCGTTATACTATCAGGATCATCTCGATGCCTTCTTAACAGTTGTATTATTCGTTTAATGTGCTGAGAGGCCTTGACCGCATCCAAAGTCGTTGATTGAAGCACGTTGAATACCGGCTCCAGCATCGCCGAGTATTTCTCAATTATCGTGAGACACATAATAAATGTTACTCTGGAAGCAGCGCTATAAAGCAAGAAGGCATTATTTCGGGTAGCAGCATTGCCATCACGTGACAACCCTTGCAATGCTTCCATTATATCGCCGGAATTTTCCTCAAAACGTTCAATAGCTTTGTATTTTTCACTCCATCTCGTTTCACAAAGCTTGGATATATTGGGAATTATCTTCCTCCTCAGAACAGACTCGCGGAAAATGTAATAATATTTTTCGTTGTTCCAATGGTGTTTCGAATATCTGGCAGTGCATTAAGGTCGTTGATGACTAAATTTAGTTTTTGCGACGAACAATGAAAATATAAAGCTTTCTTGAACTAATTGTATAATCTGTTTTTTAGGACTTCACCACAAAGGCTTCGAATTTCAACTGATCGATAGCTTGCATTTCCTTTTCTATGCTCCATATGCTTTTTTAAAACATTGTCTCCAGCGTCGATTCTAAGCTTGTATAAGTCCTCTACAATTCCTTCACCGTAGTGCTTGCCTCGCAACGCCGTCGTGGGATCCGCAAAACACAATACAGGAAATAATAGATGTTATTATCTTTATATTTTTCTGAATAACATTTTGGGAGTATTCATTTATTTGTGCGGCCCACATTCACATTCTCTAGAAATAATCTAGCAGCTTCTTGTGCCGTCTTATGAATGTGGGTTTCCATGTGTTTTTCGCTATGTTCGTGAAAATCTTTGAACTTGCTTGACGACAAAAGAACCCAATACTTCGTGAAATGAAGTTGGATTTTGCGGAAATAAAGCGCAATATTTGCAAAAGGCACCTTTTTGGCAACGTGAATATACCAACCATAGCGAATACGCTTCTAACTACGCACAGTTGAATTTTCTTTTTAAATTCTTCGCGTCCATGGAAAAATCATACGTCTTGGGCGGTGTCCAGCATTTTTTGAGCAGTTCGGCCTTTTTTTCATAGGATAAGAGCGATGAGCGTCCAACATATCGGCCAATATCGTTTTCATTGCAATCATCCTGGGCTAAATCTTCCGATAAGCTTTATCTTGCCATTTCGGTCGATGTGGCCGCAGGACCTTTATATATACTAACACCTAAGTCGGGAGCAGGCACAGACAGCTTTTCGTTTTTCACTTTTTCGTCATCGCCATTGTTGTTACTTTCTCCACCTCTTTCATCACATATTTTGTTGCTGAAAAGCCAACCAATAAAATATTTAAGAACTTTGTAAACTCAACTCCACTATAGTGAAATTTTATAGGCGCCAAAACACAAACATTGACTCATACCCACGGCATTAACCATTTACTTATTATAATCGTGGCTGCCTTATTTCAATGCTTTTACACGTTTGTTGATTTATTATTATATACATACTTACCAAAAAATGTTCTTATGCTTGTATGTGCTGGGCTTATACAACAAAATGTTTTTGTTTCCAGAAATCTTGTCACAATTGACTTGATTTGCAAACTTTGTACAACACTTAAAGGCTTGCTAGGCGCGGTGGAAATATGTAGTTGGATGAAGCTGTTACCGGCACTTTTCCAGTCAACGCGCACAAACTCAGCTGCTCAGGGGGTGCAGCTGCCAACCTGTCGACGCCCTTGCTGCATTGCTCTGAGCAAACTTTCGGGCAAATACCGTGTCACCTACATTCAGCTGTACGCTTCGACTTCGCAGATTGTATCGCTGAGCGTTAGTCTCGTGCGTCGTGGCAATCTTAGTTTTAGCGTTTTGTCGAGCTAACTGTAAAATATCCGGATATTTTAAGTCTACATAGTCTGTAAGGGTGTCGAGCTTGAGAATTAGTTCATAATCTCTTCCGTTTAAATTCATATTCTGACCGAAGCAAAGGTAATAAGGTGAGAATCCTGTACTACGGTGAAATTTAGCACTCAAGGATCCGATTATTTCGCTTAATCCCAAGTCGTGTGATTTTGTCCTACATATGCGCGCACTGCTGCCAACACCGACCTATTAAGCCGTTCGCTAGCGTTAGCCTGAGGAGATATGTGTAACGCCGAAACGAGTCAGAAAAGCCTTAAACTGAGCCGGCTTAAACTGTGAACCATTGTCTGTTAAGATCACCTCGGGCACGCCGATGGTATCAAATACGTCCTTCACTAGGAAATCTAGGATTTTGTCAGACGTAAATTTCTTTAATGGCTGTACAAGATGAAACTTTGAAAGGTGGTCGACAATGATTAATAACCCGATGTTCCCCTCCTTAGACCTAGGATATGGTCCTAATAAGTCCATGTACAGTTTTTGAAACGGTCTGTCCGACGTCATTGGTCTACCCATGGGTTGCCTAAGGGTTACGTTATCACCTTTAGTGGATTTACAAGTAGTACATCTAGATATATACGAACGGATTCGTGTGATCATACCCGGCCAAAAAGTACTTTTTAAGTTTCTGTGCCATCCGTCCCATTCCTAGATGAGCTGAGTCAACTGGATAATGTACTCGCTGTAGAACGGTATCTCTAAGAGTCGAAGGCACCCAAAGTTTCCATGATGCACTATCTTAACGTTTCCCTTCTGCTTTCTTGTCGTCAACACGCTTGTAAACATATCCATTGGATACCTGTAGGCAATTTTAATTGGTTTTCCTGTATTCTCTTGATCAAATCCAAATATTCCAATTATTTAAATTCATTTGACGACAAATCAATCATAGGACCACCATCTTGGATTTCGTTGACTACGATTTCGTCTCGCATTGAAAGTGTGTCCGCCACTACGTATTGTGTCCCTTTCCGGTGTTTAATTTCGAAAGAAAACCCTTGTAATCGGATGGACCACCTAGATAATCTCCCAGACAAATCTTTCTGTTTCATCAGCCACTGCAACGAAGCGTGGTCTGTTACTACTGCAAACTCTTGCCCTTAAACTTGTTTATTGTTTATGAACTTGTTTATTCCTCTGATCACGGCTAGGCACTCCAATTCGGTTACCGAATACTTACGCTGCGGTTTCGAGAGTTTTTCGGCCATATATGCTATGGGAAGCTCGGTTCCTTCTTCATCTGTTTTCGCCAACACGCTGCAGACTGGCATCACAAAGAATAATAAACGGTTTCGAGAAGTCAGGCGTGCGCAAGACAGGCGAAGACGTTAACCTATCCTTTAACTGGGTAAATGCTCGATCCGTTTCTTCGTTCCATTTAAACGAACGGCTTTTAACGCTCGGCGACAGAGGCATAATTCTGAACAAATCGCCTATACCATCCCGCGAGACCTAAAAATCTCCGGAGTTGCTTGGCAGTAATAGGGATTACAAAGTCCGTAATTGCTGAGATCTTGTCTGGATCAGCTTTCAGCTGCCCTTCCCCGATAATGAAATCTAAATATCTTATCTCTTTCATACAAAACTTGGACTTCGCGATATTAATTGTCAAATTAGCCTTACGAAAATATTCTGCCACTTCCTCGATTAGTTTTATATCTGATTCGAAATCATCCGAGGCGATCAGTAGATCGTCTAGATAGACTAATACTCTTGTTCTTAATATGGCGGTATGACTTGGTCCATTAATCTGCAGAGCGTTTGAGCTGCATTGCATAGCCCAAACGGCATTACTTTATACTGGTATAAGGGTTGATTCGGTATGGTGAAAGCTGTGCATTGGCGAGATTTCTCCTCGAGAGGTATCTTCCAGAAGGCATGCTTCATGTCTAAGCCGGTAATGAATCGCGCAGTCTGCTAAGAATGACATCCACGTGAGGCAATGCGTATGCATCCTTTAGGGTAAGCTTATTCAGTTCGCGCGAGTCTAAACATAACCTTGTCTTTTCTCCCTTCTGAACCAAAACACAATTACTACTCCATGGGCTTTTCGACTCTTCGAAAACGTCCATCGCGAGCATATTCTCGATTTCCGAAAACATCGCCTTTTCTTTTGCTGGTGACACCGGACAGTGCCTCTGCTTGACTGGTCGGTGACTGCCTATATCTATGATGTGCTCCATAATATGCGTACGCCCTAAGCCTTCTTTCTCGTATGATGGAAGTTTGCTTATGACTTGGCTGAGCCTATCCTGTTGATCGGTAGATAGTTCGTGGTGCACATCCTGCTTTAGATCAGGAATGATAAAGAACTCTACGGAATTTTTCTAATTGCGATATGTAATACCTACGATTAATCTCCCTTTTACCGAACATTGTGAATTATTCGCGGTTCTTATGTGTCTCGAACAGTTACGTAATTGACGTCTTTGCTGCGTTGCCTCCTATGCAACTTACTGAAGCGCCTGAATCTAATAACGCGACATATGACTAATTATCAATTACGATATCCGTATATAGTCGGCTGTCCCTGTGAAGAAATATAGCCGATATTAATCGCTTACGACTGTCGCGAACTCTTTTCCAAAACCTTCTGGCTCGTTAGGTTTACGTAACAATTTACATCTCCGAATATTCGCTTCCTAGCCCCTTTATACCGACTTAGCCTATTCTGATATGTTTCGTTTGCAACCGCGTTCTCTTTCGAGTGTTTTGACCCAGTTTCTTTGTTTTCTTGTACATCTAATGTTTTGGATGCGACAGTTGGATGTTGGCTCACGCAATTCCAGCATTTTAAGAACTTTCGCTGTAATGCGGCAACTTCTTGTTCCTCGCTTTCTTCATCCAATTGGGATATAAATGGCCTAGGGACAAAAGTGCTTTTCATTGGTTGAACTTTGACTTGCTTACAAAACTGTTTATGCGTGCGCAATTCTTCCCGAAGTCGAGACAAAGTATCGATCCCTAAATGCATTAATTCGAATCTAAGTGACGTTTTCGCATGTCTGATAAGTAACTGCACCAAGGATTCTTCGGATATGGAGTTCCGTAGCCGCGCTACAAGTCTTTCTAGTCAAATGACTTAATAAGTATACTAAATAATTAAAGCAAATGCAAAGGAAATTATTATAACTACTGTAATTTGAAACTATTGAAATACTAAAATATTATGTATGTTAATTTGGCAACAACTGTATACTGAAAGTTTTTGTTTTTCTGGAAACTTCCTTCTTCTTGTGTTAACTTCCAAACGACTCACAACGATGTCACGCTTATGTCAAATAAAACAGTTATTAAACTTTAACTAAATCGCCTCGCGTTTTACAAATAGGTTATGGGCCCAGGAGTAGTAAAGACTTTAACAATTGTGTGTGATTAAGAGGAAAATAATTATTGTATATAATTAGCTTGAACATTTTTTATAAACATGAGCGGACAAGGGCTGTGTGCGATCGACAAATTGGACGGCGAAAATTACGCAGTATGGTCGGTGCAAATGAAGGGTGTATTGGTGCACTCGGGTATGTGGTCGTTGGTGTGCGGAAGACGCGTGAAGCAGGAAGGTGATACAGCTGAGCAAGGAGCCCAATTCGACGAACTAGACGAAAAAGCACTAGCAACAATATTGCTGTGCGTGAAGGCTTCAGAAATTAATTTGATTAAAAACTGCGCTAGTTCTAAAGAAGCTTGGGACAAGCTTGCAGCTGTGTACAAGCCTCGTGGACCCGCCAGGAAAATTACCTTGTTCAGGAAAATACTCCGGTTGAGTTTGTCGGAAAGTGCGTGCGTACAAAATTACATAAATGATTTTGTGGATATCGTCGCCATCTCGTTTCACAAAGCTTGGATATATTGGGAATTATCTTCCTCTTCAGAACAGACTCGCGGAAAATGTAATAATGTTTTTCGTTGTTCCAATGGTGTTTCGAATATCTGGCAGTGCATTAAGGTCGTTGATGACTAAATTTAGTTTTTGCGACGAACAATGAAAATATAAAGCTTTCTTGAACTAATTGTATAATCTGTTTTTTAGGACTTCACCACAAAGGCTGATGATTTCATTTTGAATTTCAACTGATCGATAGCTTGCATTTCCTTTTCTATGCTCCATATGCTTTTTTAAAACATTGTCTCCAGCGTCGATTCTAAGCTTGTATAAGTCCTCTACAATTCCTTCACCGTAGTGCTTGCCTCGCAACGCCGTCGTGGGATCCGCAAAACACAATACAGGAAATAATAGATGTTATTATCTTTCTATTTTTCTGAATAACATTTTGGGAGTATTCATTTATTTGTGCGGCCACAGGCACATTCTCTAGAAATAATCTAGCAGCTTCTTGTGACGTCTTTTGAATGTGGGTTTCCATGTGTTTTTCGCTATGTTCGTGAAAATCTTTGAACTTGCTTGACGACAAAAGAACCCAATACTTCGTGAAATGAAGTTGGATTTTGCGGAAATAAAGCGCAATATTTGCAAAAGGCACCTTTTTGGCAACGTATATACCAATCATGGCGAATACGCTTCTAACTACGCACAGTTGAATTTTCTTTTTAAATTCTTCGCGTCCATGGAAAAATCATACGTCTTGGGCGGTGTCCAGCATTTTTTGAGCAGTTCGGCCTTTTTTTCATAGGATAAGAGCGATGAGCGTCCAACATATCGGCCAATATCGTTTTCATTGCAATCATCCTGGGCTAAATCTTCCGATAAGCTTTATCTTGCCATTTCGGTCGATGTGGCCGCAGGACCTTTATATATACTAACACCTAAGTCGGGAGCAGGCACAGACAGCTTTTCGTTTTTCACTTTTTCGTCATCGCCATTGTTGTTACTTTCTCCACCTCTTTCATCACATAGTTTGTTGCTGAAAAGCCAACCAATAAAATATTTAAGAACTTTGTAAACTCAACTCCACTATAGTGAAATTTTATAGGCGCCAAAACACAAACATTGACTCATACCCACGGCATTAACCATTTACTTATTATAATCGTGGCTGCCTTATTTCAATGCTTTTACACGTTTGTTGATTTATTATTATATACATACTTACCAAAAAATGTTCTTATGCTTGTATGTGCTGGGCTTATACAACAAAATGTTTTTGTTTCCAGAAATCTTGTCACAATTGACTTGATTTGCAAACTTTGTACAACACTTAAAGGCTTGCTAGGCGCGGTGGAAATATGTAGTTGGATGAAGCTGTTACCGGCACTTTTCCAGTCAACGCGCACAAACTCAGCTGCTCAGGGGGTGCAGCTGCCAACCTGTCGACGCCCTTGCTGCATTGCTCTGAGCAAACTTTCGGGCAAATACCGTGTCACCTACATTCAGCTGTACGCTTCGACTTCGCAAATTGTATCGCTGAGCGTTAGTCTCGTGCGTCGTGGCAATCTTAGTTTTAGCGTTTTGTCGAGCTAACTGTAAAATATCCGGATATTTTAAGTCTACATAGTCTGTAAGGGTGTCGAGCTTGAGAATTAGTTCATAATCTCTTCCGTTTAAATTCATATTCTGACCGAAGCAAAGGTAATAAGGTGAGAATCCTGTACTACGGTGAAATTTAGCACTCAAGGATCCGATTATTTCGCTTAATCCCAAGTCGTGTGATTTTGTCCTACATATGCGCGCACTGCTGCCAACACCGACCTATTAAGCCGTTCGCTAGCGTTAGCCTGAGGAGATATGTGTAACGCCGAAACGAGTCAGAAAAGCCTTAAACTGAGCCGGCTTAAACTGTGAACCATTGTCTGTTAAGATCACCTCGGGCACGCCGATGGTATCAAATACGTCCTTCCCTAGGAAATCTAGGATTTTGTCAGACGTAAATTTCTTTAATGGCTGTACAAGATGAAACTTTGAAAGGTGGTCGACAATGATTAATAACCCGATGTTCCCCTCCTTAGACCTAGGATATGGTCCTAATAAGTCCATGTACAGTTTTTGAAACGGTCTGTCCGACGTCATTGGTCTACCCATGGGTTGCCTAAGGGTTACGTTATCACCTTTAGTGAATTTACAAGTAGTACATCTAGATATATACGAACGGATTCGTGTGATCATACCCGACCAAAAAGTACTTTTTAAGTTTCTGTGCCATCCGTCCCATTCCTAGATGAGCTGAGTCAACTGGATAATGTACTCGCTGTAGAACGGTATCTCTAAGAGTCGAAGGCACACAAAGTTTCCATGATGCACTATCTAAACGTTTCCCTTCTGCTTTCTTGTCGTCAACACGCTTGTAAACATATCCATTGGATACCTGTAGGCAATTTTAATTGGTTTTCCTGTATTCTCTTGATCAAATCCAAATATTCCAATTATTTAAATTCATTTGACGACAAATCAATCATAGGACCACCATCTTGGATTTCGTTGACTACGATTTCGTCTCGCCTTGAAAGTGTGTCCGCCACTACGTATTGTGTCCCTTTCCGGTGTTTAATTTCGAAAGAAAACCCTTGTAATCGGATGGACCACCTAGCTAATCTCCCAGACAAATCTTTCTGTTTCATCAGCCACTGCAACGAAGCGTGGTCTGTTACTACTGCAAACTCTTGCCCTTAAACTTGTTTATTGTTTATGAACTTGTTTATTCCTCTGATCACGGCTAGGCACTCCAATTCGGTTACCGAATACTTACGCTGCGGTTTCGAGAGTTTTTCGGACATATATGCTATGGGAAGCTCGGTTCCTTCTTCATCTGTTTTCGCCAACACGCTGCAGACTGGCATCACAAAGAATAATAAACGGTTTCGAGAAGTCAGGCGTGCGCAAGACACGCGAAGACGTTAACCTATCCTTTAACTGGGTAAATGCTCGATCCGTTTCTTCGTTACATTTAAACGAACGGCTTTTAACGCTCGGCGACAGAGGCATAATTCTGAACAAATCGCCTATACCATCCCGCGAGACCTAAAAATCTCCGGAGTTGCTTGGCAGTAATAGGGATTACAAAGTCCGTAATTGCTGAGATCTTGTCTGGATCAGCTTTCAGCTGCCCTTCCCCGATAATGAAATCTAAATATCTTATCTCTTTCATACAAAACTTGGACTTCGCGATATTAATTGTCAAATTAGCCTTACGAAAATATTCTGCCACTTCCTCGATATATCTGATTCGAAATCATCCGAGGCGATCAGTAGATCGTCTAGATAGACTAATACTCTTGTTCTTAATATGGCGGTATGACTTGGTCCTTTAATCTGCAGAGCGTTTGAGCTGCATTGCATAGCCCAAACGGCATTACTTTATACTGGTATAAGGGTCGATTCGGTATGGTGAAAGCTGTGCATTGGCGAGATTTCTCCTCGAGAGGTATCTTCCAGAAGGCATGCTTCATGTCTAAGCCGGTAATGAATCGCGCAGGGGGCAGTCTGCTAAGAATGACATCCACGTGAGGCAATGCGTATGCATCCTTTAGGGTAAGCTTATTCAGTTCGCGCGAGTCTAAACATAACCTTGTCTTTTCTCCCTTCTGAACCAAAACACAATTACTACTCCATGGGCTTTTGGACTCTTCGAAAACGTCCATCGCGAGCATATTCTCGATTTCCGAAAACATCGCCTTTTCTTTTGCTGGTGACACCGGACAGTGCCTCTGCTTGACTGGTCGGTGACTGCCTATATCTATGATGTGCTCCATAATATGCGTACGCCCTAAGCCTTCTTTCTCGTATGATGGAAGTTTGCTTATGACTTGGCTGAGCCTATCCTGTTGATCGGTAGATAGTTCGTGGTGCACATCCTGCTTTAGATCAGGAATGATAAAGAACTCTACGGAATTTTTCTAATTGCGATATGTAATACCTACGATTAATCTCCCTTTTACCGAAAATTGTGAATTATTCGCGGTTCTTATGTGTCCCGAACAGTTACGTAATTGACGTCTTTGCTGCGTTGCCTCCTATGCAACTTACTGAAGCGCCTGAATCTAATAACGCGACATATGACTAATTATCAATTACGATATCCGTATATAGTCGGCTGTCCCTGTGAAGAAATATAGCCGATATTAATCGCTTACGACTGTCGCGAACTCTTTTCCAAAACCTTCTGGCTCGTTAGGTTTACGTAACAATTTACATCTCCGAATATTCGCTTCCTAGACCCTTTATACCGACTTAGCCTATTCTGATATGTTTCGTTTGCAACCGCGTTCTCTTTCGAGTGTTTTGACCCAGTTTCTTTGTTTTCTTGTACATCTAATGTTTTGGATGCGACAGTTGGATGTTGGCTCACGCAATTCCAGCATTTTAAGAACTTTCGCTGTAATGCGGCAACTTCTTGTACCTCGCTTTCTTCATCCAATTGGGATATAAATGGCCTAGGGACAAAAGTGCTTTTGACGCTAAGTGACGTTTTCGCATGTCTGATAAGTAACTGCACCAAGGATTCTTCGGATATGGAGTTCCGTAGCCGCGCTACAAGTCTTTCTAGTCAAATGACTTAATAAGTATACTAAATAATTAAAGCAAATGCAAAGGAAATTATTATAACTACTGTAATTTGAAACTATTGAAATACTAAAATATTATGTATGTTAATTTGGCAACAACTGTATACTGAAAGTTTTTGTTTTTCTGGAAACTTCCTTCTTCTTGTGTTAACTTCCAAACGACTCACAACGATGTCACGCTTATGTCAAATAAAACAGTTATTAAACTTTAACTAAATCGCCTAGCGTTTTACAAATAGGTTATGGGCCCAGGAGTAGTAAAGACTTTAATAATTGTGTGTGATCAAGAGGAAAATAATTATTGTATATAATTAGCTTGAACATTTTTTATAAACATGAGCGGACAAGGGCTGTGTGCGATCGACAAATTGGACGGCGAAAATTACGCAGTATGGTCGGTGCAAATGAAGGGTGTATTGGTGCACTCGGGTATGTGGTCGTTGGTGTGCGGAAGACGCGTGAAGCAGGAAGGTGATACAGCTGAGCAAGGAGCCCAATTCGACGAACTAGACGAAAAAGCACTAGCAACAATATTGCTGTGCGTGAAGGCTTCAGAAATTAATTTGATTAAAAACTGCGCTAGTTCTAAAGAAGCTTGGGACAAGCTTGCAGCTGTGTACAAGCCTCGTGGACCCGCCAGGAAAATTACCTTGTTCAGGAAAATACTCCGGTTGAGTTTGTCGGAAAGTGCGTGCGTACAAAATTACATAAATGATTTTGTGGATATCGTCGCCATCTCGTTTCACAAAGCTTGGATATATTGGAAATTATCTTCCTCTTCAGAACAGACTCGCGGAAAATGTAATAATGTTTTTCGTTGTTCCAATGGTGTTTCGAATATCTGGCAGTGCATTAAGGTCGTTGATGACTAAATTTAGTTTTTGCGACGAACAATGAAAATATAAAGCTTTCTTGAACTAATTGTATAATCTGTTTTTTAGGACTTCACCACAAAGGCTGATGATTTCATTTTGAATTTCAACTGATCGATAGCTTGCATTTCCTTTTCTATGCTCCATATGCTTTTTTAAAACATTGTCTCCAGCGTCGATTCTAAGCTTGTATAAGTCCTCTACAATTCCTTCACCGTAGTGCTTGCCTCGCAACGCCGTCGTGGGATCCGCAAAACACAATACAGGAAATAATAGATGTTATTATCTTTCTATTTTTCTGAATAACATTTTGGGAGTATTCATTTATTTGTGCGGCCACAGGGACATTCTCTAGAAATAATCTAGCAGCTTCTTGTGCCGTCTTATGAATGTGGGTTTCCATGTGTTTTTCGCTATGTTCGTGAAAATCTTTGAACTTGCTTGACGACAAAAGAACCCAATACTTCGTGAAATGAAGTTGGATTTTGCGGAAATAAAGCGCAATATTTGCAAAAGGCACCTTTTTGGCAACGTATATACCAACCATGGCGAATACGCTTCTAACTACGCACAGTTGAATTTTCTTTTTAAATTCTTCGCGTCCATGGAAAAATCATACGTCTTGGGCGGTGTCCAGCATTTTTTGAGCAGTTCGGCCTTTTTTTCATAGGATTAGAGCGATGAGCGTCCAACATATCGGCCAATATCGTTTTCATTGCAATCATCCTGGGCTAAATCTTCCGATAAGCTTTATCTTGCCATTTCGGTCGATGTGGCCGCAGGACCTTTATATATACTAACACCTAAGTCGGGAGCAGGCACAGACAGCTTTTCGTTTTTCACTTTTTCGTCATCGCCATTGTTGTTACTTTCTCCACCTCTTTCATCACATAGTTTGTTGCTGAAAAGCCAACCAATAAAATATTTAAGAACTTTGTAAACTCAACTCCACTATAGTGAAATTTTATAGGCGCCAAAACACAAACATTGACTCATACCCACGGCATTAACCATTTACTTATTATAATCGTGGCTGCCTTATTTCAATGCTTTTACACGTTTGTTGATTTATTATTATATACATACTTACCAAAAAATGTTCTTATGCTTGTATGTGCTGGGCTTATACAACAAAATGTTTTTGTTTTCAGAAATCTTGTCACAATTGACTTGATTTGCAAACTTTGTACAACACTTAAAGGCTTGCTAGGCGCGGTGGAAATATGTAGTTGGATGAAGCTGTTACCGGCACTTTTCCAGTCAACGCGCACAAACTCAGCTGCTCAGGGGGTGCAGCTGCCAACCTGTCGACGCCCTTGCTGCATTGCTCTGAGCAAACTTTCGGGCAAATACCGTGTCACCTACATTCAGCTGTACGCTTCGACTTCGCAGATTGTATCGCTGAGCGTTAGTCTCGTGCGTCGTGGCAATCTTAGTTTTAGCGTTTTGTCGAGCTAACTGTAAAATATCCGGATATTTTAAGTCTACATAGTCTGTAAGGGTGTCGAGCTTGAGAAGTAGTTCATAATCTCTTCCGTTTAAATTCATATTCTGACTGAAGCAAAGGTAATAAGGTGAGAATCCTGTACTACGGTGAAATTTAGCACTCAAGGATCCGATTATTTCGCTTAATCCCAAGTCGTGTGATTTTGTCCTACATATGCGCGCACTGCTGCCAACACCGACCTATTAAGCCGTTCGCTAGCGTTAGCCTGAGGAGATATGTGTAACGCCGAAACGAGTCAGAAAAGCCTTAAACTGAGCCGGCTTAAACTGTGAACCATTGTCTGTTAAGATCACCTCGGGCACGCCGATGGTATCAAATACGTCCTTCACTAGGAAATCTAGGATTTTGTCAGACGTAAATTTCTTTAATGGCTGTACAAGATGAAACTTTGAAAGGTGGTCGACAATGATTAATAACCCGATGTTCCCCTCCTTAGACCTAGGATATGGTCCTAATAAGTCCATGTACAGTTTTTGAAACGGTCTGTCCGACGTCATTGGTCTACCCATGGGTTGCCTAAGGGTTACGTTATCACCTTTAGTGAATTTACAAGTAGTACATCAAGATATATACGAACGGATTCGTGTGATCATACCCGACCAAAAAGTACTTTTTAAGTTTCTGTGCCATCCGTCCCATTCCTAGATGAGCTGAGTCAACTGGATAATGTACTCGCTGTAGAACGGTATCTCTAAGAGTCGAAGGCACACAAAGTTTCCATGATGCACTATCTAAACGTTTCCCTTCTGCTTTCTTGTCGTCAACACGCTTGTAAACATATCCATTGGATACCTGTAGGCAATTTTAATTGGTTTTCCTGTATTCTCTTGATCAAATCCAAATATTCCAATTATTTAAATTCATTTGACGACAAATCAATCATAGGACCACCATCTTGGATTTCGTTGACTACGATTTCGTCTCGCATTGAAAGTGTGTCCGCCACTACGTATTGTGTCCCTTTCCGGTGTTTAATTTCGAAAGAAAACCCTTGTAATCGGATGGACCACCTAGATAATCTCCCAGACAAATCTTTCTGTTTCATCAGCCACTGCAACGAAGCGTGGTCTGTTACTACTGCAAACTCTTGCCCTTAAACTTGTTTATTGTTTATGAACTTGTTTATTCCTCTGATCACGGCTAGGCACTCCAATTCGGTTACCGAATACTTACGCTGCGGTTTCGAGAGTTTTTCGGACATATAAGTTAATCTTTTCCTTTGTGGAAATTAAACGAGTCCAATTTGCGAGGTTGACCTTTTATTTCGGATTCAAATTAAGAACTAAACATTGAGAATTAGAGTAAGCCCTAAGTAAGCTGTGGGTGTCTGGCAGAGGCGTCGGCAGAACGTTGTCGTCGTCGCTGATGGCGTGATCGGCAGCTAGGCGGAGCATTGGAGTGGTTTGAACTCGATTGAACTGGATCGAATTGCAATCTCTGCAATTTCGGTGTTGCGTGGGTTCGTCGCGGCGGATGTTTATAATATTGTTGATTTAGGATTTTTGAACTCTTGTATTTCTTAGAATACTTTGTTGCACAATTCTTGCAGGAAAAGTACTAAGGGTTCATTGTATCGGCCGTCGAGAGGAGTAACAAAAGTTTCTGTTGTTAACTCTCCCCCCTCAGGATCCTACTTGTCCTCAAGTGGGTGTTAGAAATAGGGAATATTGTTGAATTCGGGCTGTATCGGCCTTGGCTTAAGTTTACTATTAAGCGTGGGAGGCTCTTGTTGAATTTGAATGGTTACTTTCTCTCTGGGCTTAAAGTGGATTTTGGAGATTATTGAAAGAAGTATGACGGTGCCCAGTAAGCACAAGATGGCGATGCGGTTTATGGTAGAGTGTGTTGTTACGTTATTTAAGTGCTTTGTGTTTTTGATGTTGAGGGCCTCCAGTGATTCCAATGACAAAATTTTTAACCTCTCCACTTCTATGGGTGACATTTGAATTATTGGTGTTCCGGGTTTTAGGATAGATTTTTCTTTATTGTTGAATTGCTTGCTATTTATTTGAACGGTATCGTTCCAGAAATGAACCAGGTATGTTCCTTTTAGATTGTAAGTTATGTTGTTGTGTATTAAGTTGCCGGTGTAGTTGTTAAGTAATATTAAGCTGCCATCGATCTCCTCTATTTTCTGAATATGTTCTGCATTACTGAAGTCACACAGCGCTTCCTTTCCCTCAATTAACTTAGCAATACATTTTGTTTGTTTTAGATTTACAGTGTTTTCTTTTTTACATATTTTTAAGTAATTGGATATTTTACAGTTTTTGGGTACATTAATGATTTCTTTTTGCGCTATGAATATTTCATTCGTTTCTAAGTGTACAATAAAGTTATTTTTTATAACGGGTTTTATCAACATATCTTGATAGGTAGTGGGGTCTAGTTCTGGTATTTTGATGATATAGATAATCGCTGTTTTATTATGTAATACTGAAACATCAACAAATTCTAGCATTTCTTCGATTGATAAAGAGGTAATATTGTTTTTTTGAAATATTTTATTTACTTCATTTAGTTCAAATTCGTTTAAAAGGAGTGTGTTAATTACGTTAATTTTTGCCCATTGAATGGCATATTTAATGTTTACAATTTCTTCTTTTATCAATCTGACCTGATTTTGCAGACTCGTTGCTATTTCATTGTTAAAATTGTTATCCTTTTTTATTGAGTTCGTAAGCATATTTGAGATTGTTGTTAAATTATTGATTCTACTTTGCAGTTGTTTATTAACTATTACCTGATCGTTATTGTTAGTTATAAGGCTATTTAAATTATTTTCGATCATAGTTAAGTCGTCATGATCCGGATTTCCTGCCACAAATTTCCAAGCGGAACCAATCCAATTGATTGATCGAGCTTTGCGATATTTTGAGGTCAGAGTACTTAATGCGGTAAATGCCTGAGCTATTTCGTGTGTTAGTGTATGGTAGAGGTAGCTTCCTTTTAAGTCATTAATTGTGTGTTCTCGTATTTTGTACAATTCTGTTTCTAGCTGTTCTAGGTCTATTAGATGGATTAATTTAGTTGATGATATTTGTAGTTTCCCTAATCCTTTGTACACTGAGACGGTTTGAGCGTCGGTGTAATTAGTGATTTCCATATTTGCCAATGCTAATGGCAGAAGCATTAAAAATAAGAAAATCCTGTAATGGGGAAAAGGAGAAGAAGAAAAATCATTTATTCAGTGAACGAATTAATTTTTTTACGGGTATAGGCCGATCCCTCACGATCGGATCGATACCCGCAAACGGACAAAATACTGAGTTAGAGGGTATTATTACTCTTGTTTTATGTTACTCTTGTGAACGATTCTTCCTGTTTCTGTGATAATAGTTGTATGTCTATTTTCTTTTACTGTTTCTTTCTTGTACCGTGGGGAAAGTTTAGAACCTAGTCTTGTGTTTTGCTTTATAAACACTATTTGCCCTGGCTCATAGTCTTTGATCTTATTGCGTTTTTCATTATGGTTTTTAAGTCTGTTGCTTGTTTTGATTTCAGTTTTTCAATGTTATCTTGTCTGCTTTTGTCATATTCTCCTGGGTCAGTGGTTATATTTCTGCCAAAAAATATTTCTAATGGACGCTTTTTCGTTACAGAGTGAATTGTGAAGTTGTATTCGTAGACAGCTGAATCTAATAGTTCTTCAAAAGTTCGGTGTACCTGTTTAGTTTTTAAGCATCTCATAATTTCAGCGAGGGTAGAATGAAACCGTTCTATTTGTCCGTTTACGGAACTTTTATAAGGGGGTGCTTTAAAAATTTGTATGCCCAGCTGGTCTCTCATCATAAAAGTTATTGTAGCGGAATTAAAAGATTTTTCATTATCCATTACGACGTATTTTGGTACGCCAAAATAGAATAGGATGTCATGTAAGGGTTTTCTTATGTCTTCTATTGATTTTGAATTTATTAATTTAGCTTGCGCAAGTTTAGAAAATTTGTCAATTGCCGTTAGTACCAGTTTTTTTTCTGTAGAGAAAATATCTATATGGATTGTGTGTCCCGGAAACTCAGGAATTGGAGTTTCCATTATTTCTGGGTTTGTGGGATGCCTATCATATTTTCCTTCCTTGCACACCTGACACTGTTTTACTAATGTTAAAATTTTAGATTTCATTTTGGGAAAATAGCATTTTTCGGATAATTGGATTTTATTCTCTTCAGCATTTCTATGTGCCCTATTATGAGTTTTAAGGATAAGTTCGTCTTGATCTGTTTCATTAACTATGTCTTCTACCCGGTTTTGACTAAATCTGACTTTAAAAGATCGAAAATGTTCTGGATAAATTCGTTGTATTTGGCCCATTATATCTTCTGTTGTGTGAATGCCATTAATGACTGTGGGATAAAGATGTTTTCTTAAAATTTGTATTAAATCATCGTCTGAGTATGTTGGCTGCGATACTGTATGCCTATGGAATGTGGGAAATGGAAGGGTAAATTTATAGTCAGGTGGCTCTTCTTTAAGTATAAAAATTTGGTTTTTAAAAACATTAATCGGAGATTCAACATTTGATATCAAATTGTGGCTAGAACTTTGAGTGCTATGTTGAGTTGCTGTCAATGAATTAATTTCAACTTGTCTTGGTGCCCTCGATAGTGCGTCTGCTACTACATTTTCTTTCCCTGGCTTGTAGAGCAATTCTTTATTATATTCATCCAAATAAGACTTCCACCTTCTAATAGCTATCCCACCTTTCCAATTGCAATCGTGCGTAAGTGGTTCGTGATCGGTATAGATTTTGACCTTTGAACCACCGTAAAGATATCCCTTGAAGAAATTAACAGCCCAATGTATTGCTAACATTTCTTTCTTTGCCGTTTCGTATTGTTCTTCAGTTTTGGAAAGTGTTCTAGATATAAATGAAATCGGTCTGTTGGATTGTGATAATACTGCTCCTATCGCATAGTCAGAGGCGTCTGTCGTTAGTGTGAATTCCTTATCAAAGTCTGGGTATTGGAGTATTACATCTTTGGATATCAGTGTACTGCGCAACTGTTCGAATGCTTTTATTGCTTTATCGTCTAAGTGAATCAATTTCTTTGCCGACATTCCCTTTGAAATGCGTCCGTCTTCCCCTCTAAGCAAATCGGTCAGTGGCTTGGCCATTGTCGCATAGCCCAGTATAAACCTCCTGTAGTATCCTGATAGCCCAAGGAAGGATCTTAATTCCTTTAAGGTCTTTGGTCTCGGATAGTTAGCTATAGCTTCTACCTTTGTTGGGTTAGTCTCTATTCCTTTATCTGATATAACGAATCCTAAGAATTCTACTTTGTTCTTAAAGAACTCGCACTTGTCTAGTTGGCATTTAACGTTTGCTGCACTTAGTGTTTCAAAAATTGTTTTCAGATTTTTGCAATGAGACTCTTCGTCTTTGCTAAAAACAATAATGTCATCAATGTAAATGTAGCAAATGTTTCCTATGTGTTCTCTAAGGATGTCGTCAAGGGCGCGTTGGAATATTGAAGGGGCATTTTTTAAACCAAAGGGAGCCTAGTAAACTCGTACTTTCCATGTTTACGGAAAATGCTGTTTTCTATATCTTTCTCTTTTAATGGAATTTGGTGAAATCCGCTTTAAGGTCTAAAACGGAAAAAGCTTGTATTACCTAACTGTGCAATAACTCCGTTTATGTCAGGTATAGGGTATTTGTCAGCTATTGTTACATTATTCAGTTTTCTATAATCAATGACCAGTCTATATTTTTTTACGTTGGAAGCATCCTGTTTTTTGGAACGATCCACACAGGTGAATTATATGGGGAACGCGATGGTCGTATTATATCATTCTCTAAAAGGTCTTTAATCTGTTTGTCAACCTCAGCTTTTAAAGCCATTGGGTACTGATAAAATCTAGAGTAAACTGGTGTGTCATATTTATTCGTATTCGGCTTTCACATTGTGAGGTAGGTCAGTTTGTCATCCGGTCGGCAAATAAGGTTGGTAATTTTTGAGTAAGCGATTAATTCAAATCGCTGATTGGTGTAAGGTGATCCAACCTTGGTATTATTACATTGACTGATTCAAATTTTTTTCTTTAATGGGAATATTCGAGCCCATTTTTTAAATGCATTATTTGGTTTTTGTGTCAATGACTGCGCCTAATTCTTTTAAGCTGTCATTGCCTAATATCGCGTCAAAAGTTTTGAGGGGTTGGTAATAGGAAAAATTTAACTATTGTATTCAGATCGTTAAATAAATTGGCGTTTTTGTGATGAGTTATTTTTATATCGCCACCTACAGAGACAGCATTGAATATGGTTTGTTTTGGTAACGGTTTGAGACATGTTTTGGTTGAATATAATTTCGATTAGAGCCGGTATCAATTAATATTTTTAAGATTTCTCCACTCCTACCTTACATTCAAATATGGCATGAGAGTCAGTTACCCTAAAAAATTGAGATAGAATAGTCATGCTCTGGTTCTTGGTCATTGCTGTCAATCGCTCTGTGTATTCACCAAGTGTTTGTTCATAGTCTGTCTGTTCATTTTGTTCTGCTAAAGTCTGTTCGTAATCGGCCATTGTCGGTGCTCCTTGTTCTGCCTCAGTTTGTTGTTCGATTTCAGTTTGGATATTAAAATTTCTTTGTCTTTTGGTTGGATCTGTAATAGGTATTGGGGGTCGTTTACCAGAGGCATCAAATTGAGGCCTGTTCATATAATTAATTTGCCTAGATTGAAGGCTTCTGTCCACGTCCATTGGCTCTGGTCGTGGTTGGGGTTTTGTTGCAATCGGACGAGGTGGTGGATACGGTTGGTGTGCTGGGGGTTGTGCTATCGGAGCTTGTCGGAATTGTTGCCCAAAATTATTCGGTGCTGGTCGGTATTGTGGGTGTCCAAAGTTAGCATTAAACACTCCTGCTGGCATGGGTCTGGGTGGTAGTATTGTCTGGTTTGGTAACCCATATTATTGGGTATAGGTAGTGGGCGTGGAGGCGGCCCTTGAGGTGTGCTTCTAAAATTGTTCTGTTGAATTTTGCCCGAAGCGTGATTGATACGGTAAGTCTGGTTTTCCAACTTTAGGCACAAGTGCAAAGCAGATGGCAAGTCAGTGGGTTCTTTTATGCCCAGCAACCGGGGAAGGTCGCCACGGAGACCTCGGATAAAGGTATCTAAAGCTTTATCCCTGTACAACTTGGTCATAACCAATTCTGATTCCCTGCCCAATTCCATGCAACTTATTTTATTGAGTATTAGAGACAAATGTCTGTAAACAACTTGATGGAATTCTTCAACTGTCTGATTGGGCTTTTGGAATATTGTTGTCATTTGATATTCCAAGGTGGAAATATCTCGTTTGTCTGCGTAATGTAATGTTAAGCACTTTGAGATTGCTGCCCAGTTCAACGGGACATTATAAGAATCGAGGGCAATGTCTGCGATGCCTT
>NW_022881535.1:0-37670 GCF_004382145.1 Drosophila mauritiana
AAACTGCGCCGCGGCAAATAAATAAAAATGCTGTTCACTTCTGCTGCGGCGCGTTTTATGCGCACTTGCACTCACTCACACACAGACAGCAACGCTCACACGCACACGTGCTAACAGGTGTGAGCTTCCCCGCGCTCGCTCGCACACACATGCACATACACAGCCGCAGAGTCGCAGGCACAGGATCCTTGCTTCATTTTTGTAGTGCATACTTTCGGGCTGCTTATAATTCCGCGCCAGAGTTGTAAATATTTGTTCAAGTATTTATTTATGTACTGCCTGCGCGTGTTTCACCTGCATACATATGTGTTTGTTTGGCTGTACTTCGCTCTGGTTTTGTGTGAGTTGCGGGCTAAATTAAAATGCATTGCACTATAGCTGGCTTTTTGATTTGCCATTCCCCACCGCAACTGCAAACATGTATGGTATAGTACCATTCAGCTGAATGGCGCACTTTCAATTTCCTTAATGGTAAGCCAGACTCCCGCCGCCGATAGGGATTCAATCCTGCAGCCAGATAATCGAAGTGCGATAGCAATTTTCCATGCATATACAACCTAAATACGGTAAGATTATCCTATTTTATAAAAAATACTTTATAAGTAGCTTGTGACCAAAGACTTTTGTATTTTATTTAGGTGTCCAAGTATGCAGCAATATAGTTAAATAAGCTTTCTAAATACTTCTTATTCAATTTCAAGTTTGAAATCATTTCTTGGTAGCAGAAAACCATTACATTCTTTGTATTCACAATTAATTTTATCTTATTTTAGAAACATTGTTTTTTTGAGCTTCAACTATCCAAAAACTCAATTTATGCTAAACTTTTCTTTTCATAATGCACTTTCGAACGTTTTCTAATTTCTTGAATAAAAATACGCACTGAAGGGGGAACCCCGAAGCTATCTTTTAATGAAACCCGAATGCCAAAAGTAATCTGGAAATGCATCTGGCAAAATGCATTCGATTTCATTTCGATGCCAGTTCAGCTAACAAATACTAATCGTGGAATCGCCAGAATATCTCTAAGTGGATCAAGCTGGCAGTCATTTCATGGTTTGGAATTTTGCTCAAGGACCTCGGGTTCTCGTCCATGGTCCATGTCCATGACAAGCCAAAGTTATCAATTTTTCAGCTGCTCTCTTTGGCCACGGTTTCATCAAACATCTCTGCAGACACTTCTTGGCATTTGGAAATTGATTTAAAAAACTTTTTTAATTAATTATGATAATGTCGTAGTGAGCGCAACTCGTTGTGGAAAGGGAAGGGGAGGCGTCACCAACCTGCCACCCCCCGCACTCGACCACGCCCCAATACATTTGACGCATTGCCGTCGAGTAATTCCGACTTCTTTTATTGCTGCAAATGATGTTCGAGTTGGTATTTCCTTTTCCCATTCCTAAAATTGTTTTTTTTTTTATCAATGGAATGTTTGAGTTTCACATTTCAATTTCTGGAATTTTACCAGCAACTTTGGATGAATCTTCCTGTACGAGTGTGTTTGTGTGTGTGTGTGAGAGGGGGTGAGAGCTCAAGTTAAAATTAACAAAAATTGTGGGAACGTGGCATGGGGATTGGGTTTGCAAATAAGTTTTGTATTAATGAAATTGCAAATATGTAAAACTTTATACATGTTTCTTTATAAACTGACAAACTAATAGACTGAGTTTTGGCATGTTGTGTCACTGGGTCCGGAGTCGTTGTCCTAGCGCCATGGCTCTCCCTTTGGTCCTTTTTAGGAAATCGGTTCTTGTGTGTGTGCGAGTGTGTGTGTGTGTGTGCAAACATCCTGGCAACTTTCTGCTGCAAAGTTTGAAAAATGTATTTCAATGCATAGAAATGAATCTAATTTGTAAAATTTCATACAACAGTTGAAAAGTTATAAACGCGCAGGCACTTGCACTCGGCACACGGCTAGGATGCAGGATGGAGGATCCTGGATCCTGGGAACCCCGACCCCACCATTTTGTAATACCGGCTGCACTGCCTCGGCCTCAGCCTTCTCCCTTATCCCCATTTCCCAGCCCCGTTACCCATTTCCCATTTTCCCGGCCCTGTTTGTGTGAAAACGTCGACAACTTGGCATGCAGATTGCAAACTTTCGAATAGCATCAGCGGCTCTCTCTGAGGCAGCAGCGCAAACCGAGAAAGCAAAAAAAAAAAAATAAGTAAAATGCTGAGCAGATTTAAGTGGTGCTTTGTTATGCATAAATAAAATGATTGGCAAGAAATAAGCAGGCTGGCTGGCTGGCCAAAAAGAAACAACACGAATAATAAGGAACTGGTTCTGGTGCAAGCCAAAACATATTTTCAGTTTATTTAAAATAAATTTTACATTACTTAGCTCCCAACTAAAAAAGCTGCAAACATGGGTCATGCCCAGGTCCACGCCTACACCGCCGACACCCGCCCCCTTTTGGCCCGCACCAGTGCGAAAAGTAATTTACGCCCAGCCAACTTGCAAAAAACTTGTGCACAGCGAAAAAAAATATAAAATGTGGCAGAAAAATGTCATTTATATGTTGAAAAAATCAAGAAATCATACAGATACAGATAAAAAGTCATTGCCCAAAGGCATTGTCATAGCCAAAATCAAATAAATGGCCCAAGGGCAAGGAAAAAAATTGTATTTTTAATTAAAGGTAACTTTATTCATATGTTATTTGAATATCTTTATTTTAATGGCTTTTTGGATTTCATAATTGAAATTTGATCTTTTCTACCTTTCTATTTCGCCAGGGAATACAATATTTCTTTCTGTGTTGTCAAATAATACTTTTGACATCCGGCAATAATAAAAACTTATTTCAAAGTTGGTGAATTTGTCAAATAAATCGTTGAACACATTTCATTTACTTAATATTATGTTGTAGTTATAAATTGCAGAATATCTACATAATAAGCAATTATTACCAATTTTCTGAGTATATTTTGGGAACGCTAAAGATCTTACTCAATATCTTATGGGAACTAGCATGCTTTGCTGCTTTTTTTTGGCCGTGTGGGTTTGGGCCTGGCCTGTAAAACTGGCTTTGGTTGTGGCACTAGGCACAGTCTACGGCAAGCAGCCAAAGACAATTTTGTTGGCACTAATTGAATGTAAATACAATTTTGCTTTGCTGTCAAGTCTTGTGTCTAGGCGACGTCGCAGCGCTGACGATGAAGACGACGAGGCTGTGGATGTGGATGAGGACGAGGGCAAGGACAAGGACGAGGTGCAGGTGGCGGCGGAGGCGGAGCTGAAGGTGGAGGACCAGCACGAGGTGGAGGTGAAGGACGAGAAGGATGTTGTTGGCGTTGCTCTATGACGACGTTGGCAATAAAACGAAACGAGCTGATTGTATGCTACAAACAACTGGTGCAGCTGCTGCCAGGATTGCCAGAACATTGAGGACATTCGGCACTCCTCCCGCTGGCAGTTGAGATCTGGAAGCAGTCTACCCAGTCCAGCCTCCATCTTCAGTCCGCACTCCTGCTGAAGTGTCGTTGTAACGTTTGGCACACAGATCAAGTGCAATGCAACGTGCAAAGTTGCAAAAAGCGCAAAAATCAACAGTATAAAATCTTTTATTTAGTGTCATCATCATCAACGCTGGCTCCTCCTTGCTCCTCCAGCTTCTTTTCCAGCCATCTCGTTCTGCGCAATTTGCCGAGCTCCAGCCCGCATCCAAGTTTGGTGCACAAAATGTCATTTGCCGTTTTGAATTGATATTTACTTAAAATTTAATTACGAAATTTGTAAACATAAGCTCGCAGCAGCAGGTTCACATGCTTGGCTTTTTAATAGCGAGATGTATGTGTGTGTGTGTGGGGGGGGTGTAAGCCATTTTAAGAGGTCCTGCAGGGGTTTACGGGCTTATGCGGCCAATCAGGGCCAAAAACTCCCATTAATAACATTAAGCTCGACTCTCAATTCAATTAAAATGCATTTGTTTTAAATTGCTTACAAATTG
Organism: Drosophila mauritiana; assembly: GCF_004382145.1. Taxonomy (NCBI): domain Eukaryota; kingdom Metazoa; phylum Arthropoda; class Insecta; order Diptera; family Drosophilidae; genus Drosophila; species Drosophila mauritiana. The sequence continues at coordinate 3,954 of NW_022881535.1, forward strand.
TTTGCATTCAGGCGTTATTTTTTGTTACACGGTAATTGAATTACTCTTTGCCAGGACAATGTCCAGCCGCAGTTTGGATGAAGGATCAACGTTCGGCAGCTGGCTGAAAAATCGATTTAGCCGGTTTGACCTTTTGAACTATAGAACTTTAACAAGGTGTTTGCGCTCTGACAATATGATGTATCTTATCGGATTTATGTAAATTGGTTCACGCAAACTGTACGGTTGCAAAGGTTGTACGAAAAGCGTAATTTAACAGTGTTTAAATGTCATTTATTTTAAAATAATCGTTTATTTTTTTCGTAACTGCCGGAATTAAACTCCATGCTGAAATATTCACGGTTAAGCCGAAATTTTGTATTTCACCAACTAACTTGATAAGAGGAAAGTCATGTTACAGTTTATATTGGTATTTGAATGCATCTTACATTTTGAACTAAATTGGGATCACGTATAAATAAATAACATTTCGTATACGTTACCTGACAAATTCCATATTTAATGTGTTGTCTATACATTTTCTAATTAAGCAATAGAGCGCAATGGCATAGCCTAACATGCAACTGATATTTTAAATAAATACGCATATCTAGTAATTAACTTTTTCAGTTTGCTTTTATTCCGAAATTAGTTTGCCGTTCAGAAATGCTGTAATTGATTTAAATAAACAGATGTTTGTTAATTAAATATAAATCCTCGCCAAGGAATGGGTAATGTGACTTTTATTTGTTCGAGTTACATTCATTAAAACAGTAGTTTTTATGACTTTCAGCTTGTATGCTACGCTGTCGTTTTGCTCGGAGATTGCAAATCGCATCTCCTGCGTGTTGGCGACAGGTTGTTGGTTAATTAATTCATTTATGCGCATTAAGCGGTTGTGCTGGTTGTAAGTGTTCATTAGCATTTTCGCTATTTGCACTATTCGAATGCAATTTTCGCATTTGTGGTAATGACATTCGCAACCATCGACGCGCTCTGGTTTTTCCTATTAGCGGCGCCCAAATGTATGCTACATTTTCATCACGAGATTCTCAAGCAAATTGTCCGGTATTCTGCGGGACTGTGTATTAGTGCACTGCGCATAAATCTGTGGCAGTTATTAAGAATATGTATATTTACGAGTTTTACAAAGTTTTGGTTACTATATTATATTTTTCTGATTGAATCCACTGCACTTCCTGACTCAAAAACGCTTGCATTCCTGAGAACAATTTTAAAAACCTTTTTATATTTTTTATTATCACGATTTTTGGTTTTCTTGTAATTAACTTTGTCCTTTTTCAATGGTCGAATATAACCAAATTCCGCCTAACCTTATATTTTTCTATTGTTCTACAAAATAAGCTGATTTTCTTATAACATTCTTAGACTTTTTTCTCAGTGCCTGAGCGTGTGTTTGAATTTTGTGAGTGCGCGATTATGCGATTGTGTTGGTGGTCCACTGTCCCGCGCCGCCTGTCTCGGAACAAATCAAATCATCATCAAATCATGCCAAAATCGAGTTAATTCATCTCCACAGTTCATTGCGCGCTAACAAACGAGAGGGAGACGGCTAGCTGCGCGTGCGAAAGAGACGGTGCTCGGAGCAATAGACAGAGACGGGACGAGTGACAGCTTATGCACTCGAAATACGCATTTCAATGCGGTTTTTGGCATTTTGTCTAACGCAAAATATAAATGCATTTTGTCACTGAATGGCCGAAAAAAAGGAGGCGGCTGGTGGAGTGCTCAATGGATGGATGTATGGTGGTGGATAAAAATGCTCGACTGGCAAACAACGCTGCGTATAAGCGATGCTTGATTGCGTTTCCGGTTTATGAAATTTGTGGCCGGGCCATGCAATAATTTCTCGTGGCTTATGTGACGTCAGTCAGTCGCTGATGGAATGGAATGAATGCAATGCCTAAGTGCGTGTGTTTGAGTGAGTGTTAATATTTTGTCGATTGGCGATGCAATATTTTGTCATTTGGGAAAGCCATTATGAATTTATTTATTATTTCGCCGAACGCTCTCTGTGCGAGCTGTTGATTGCGTACATTTCCCATCCGTTTACCCCGACTTCTGCCCCACTCCATGTATTTCCGTGTGATTTTCAATTCGTTTCTGGCGTACGTGTGTTTTTAGCATTTTGCGTTAGCATCTGGCAAATTAAAGTGCAGGCAAGCAGAAATTCAATCTCTCGTTTGATTCTCGCCCTCTCTTTCCCACACTGCCGAACTCGCCATCTCGCTCTGTGTGCCAACTTTAAATGCGGCAAAAGTCCCTTTTTTAGCCATCTCTCTGTCTGATTTAAATTACGAAAAGCGCACGTTTTATTGTTTGTTTCAATTGCCTGCTGACGAGCCATGGATTCAAGGATATAGTGAAAGAAGCACTCAGAGAAAAGTTGGGCCTTTTAAGGGATATAATTCAGAGCAACCAAATAACCAAGGAAAATGCTGTACAAAATATAGAATTTGAAGTTTTGAACTTTTGTTATTTTCTAGAATCTGAGGGTTTAAACCCTAAATGCTTTTAAGGAACTACTTTAGTAAAATCTTACTCACAAATATCATTAAATAAAAGTGAGCTTAATTTTGACAATTTTTCTTAGCAACTACATTTTTTCCCCATGTAGACCAAGCAGGACGAGCGTAATCAGCAAATGTGCCAAACGTCCTGCAGCTTCGGCAACCAGAAAAGGTAGGGAAAACCAAATTAGTTTAATTTGTACGAAATCAAGCAAATGTATGAGAAGCGAAGAAAGCCAAAGCCGAAGCCAAAAGACAGATAGAGAGAATGGAATGGAGGAACGGCTAAAACTGTCTTCGGACAAATTCCATTTAGCATTTGGAAGGACTCGGGCCAGCGAAATGAACTTGGGCTAATTACTCAATGCAAATTAAAATTCATGTCAAGCAGATTGGATTATCCTCACGCAACATTTAATGTCGCACTTAGCAAATGGCCAACACAGCGAAAAGGTGAACGGATAGCGAAGTCAAGGGCGTGAAAATGCGAGGGGGACGGGGAAAATTGCGAATGAGATGAGGGAAAACTCAAGGAGCAGAGCAACAAAGAAAAATCTCTTTTGAAATGCTAATGTAAAAATTCTTTAAAGAAAATTACGCAATACATTATTTTGGTTTATTTTGCATTAAAAGTCAATTTAGTGTTAAGGTCCCGGGCATGGAAAAATACGGCACGGAAAAAAAGGGCGCCGCGGAAAAACAAATGCCGGGTAGCTAACAACAAAAGGGCGCGCAACAGGATTGGGTCCTGCCAATCGGATGGACAACGGAGCAGCCCAGCCAGCCAGGACATTCGTCGTCGTCGTGGGCATGACAACGCAACTTGGAGCCGTCGAACCCTCGGGTTTGTATTTTGCATTTTAAGTTGGAACCGCGTTAAAGGACACATTCCCCGTCGAAAAGCCAGGTGGCAAAGTGGGCGTACTCGGTGACCACCTGATTTTTCAGCACATTGCTGTTTCCAGAGAGAAATATCACAATTTTACATTGTATTTTCACTTTTTGCATATTCAGTTTAAATATTTGTATTTATGTGCGCATTCAAATACTTTCGAGCTTAATAATTAATTGAACAATTAAGAAACTTATAATCAAAATATATGTATCAATATTAAGCAAAAGCCACAGCAACGACAGTTTTATGTCGGAATTAAAATAAGTTAACTAATTGAATTGCAAAAAATCAAAGCAGCAGAAAAATCACCAATCAAAGTGTTTGAAAGTGTAACAAACTATTAAAATCAGAATTCAAAACTCGCTCCAACAGAAGTAATTTCTTAACACTGAATTTTTGTTATTCATATAATGTTATTTACAAAATCTAATTTAATTTGCTCCATTTTGCTATATTAACTAATAAGAATTCGCTTTCTGGGGAGCCCGAAATGAATCTAAAACGCTTCAGCTCCCTTTTGGTGAAATGAGATTATAAGCTTTTCGCATTTAACTTCACAATATGCAACAAAAGCCATTATTATGGCTGCCTTCCACTTAGCCGCGCGTTTTCCAACATTTTCGCCACGCCATTTCCCATTGTGTGCCGGGTAGGTCCTTTTTCGTCGAGTGTCCTGCGTGGCACTCGCTCGCCGTCGCCGCGGCACGCTGCCTGTGCTCTTTATCTATTAAAACGCCTTCCAATTTGCATATTTCTGCAGCTGTAACAGCTGTCAACGCTGGACGCGACGCAGGACTTATTGTCGAAGGGATCCGGGGTGGTGGTGGCTGCTCCTCTTAAGATAATGTCCGCCGGCCAGCGGGCTCGTCTCCTGCTCCCGATGTCTGGCGCAATGGAGTGAGCAAATTAAAGACCCGGCAGGGAAACGCGAAACGGAAAAGGGGCTACCCAATCCAAGCAATGTGCTTATGTCGCATGAATCACATACTGAATTCTCAGCATTTTCATTTTGATTAAGAGGGAAAATGTTAACATTATTATTGGCAAAATTATGCAACAAAGTGTCCTTTGTGCTCAATGTATATTAATTAAGAATCAAGTTTGAAAGGTTTCAAAATGTTACTTTTAAAATCAGTCTTTACTTTTTGCTCACATTTAAATATACAAGAAACACTGTTTGAATTCTATTGAATTAAAAATATAAGCAAATAAATCACAGGGCATTTTAAGGTCCACTATTATAAATTTCAGTGCCCGGCGTACTTTTGTATCGTTTTATACGATTTTATGCCATTTTGTTTCGCTTCTTCTGCCTTTGCTTGTAAGGCTGTCACATTACCTACATCAAGTGTCACTTTAAAACGCATTTTTCTTTCACTTTCACCCCGCCTGGCTCTCATTTTGAAGTGTTGCTCAGAGCTGTCGCCACTTTGCTTTATCTAAAGACCGCTTCTCCGCCGATGTCCTGTCCGTTGTCCGTTGTCCTGTCCGCTCACTCCTCCTTTTGCGTGCGGACAAACCAACCGATTTGCCCCCAACCGATTTGCGTCCCTCTGCGCTGCTCGTGTTTGTAAACAATTCGAGGGACATTAAGTTCCAATTAAGTAACATTCCAGGCAAATCAGAGCGACCCGGCCCCTGGCATTTGTTGTTCTCGGTTTTGTTGCGGGGACACAAGAGTAGCAGCAGCATCAGCAGATTGCTTTGTTAATATTAATTTGTCATTAGTCTGGCTTACGAGGCTCTCGTTTAAAATGCATTGATAGGCCAAGTGGCTCTTATCACAGCGAGAGCTGCGAGCTGTGTACATAGCCAATGGTCTGTAGGTTGGTCGTTTGGACGCCTTGGCCATCAGATAAGTTTAATGCGCTTTAAACTGTTTGGCTAGGAGCTTGCGGTCGTCGTACATCCGCCCAGGAGATGGCAACCAAATCCCTCCCCTTTAGGCCGGCGTCCTTATTCCTTTTGAAAACTACATGGGCACAACTGTTGCTCCGGCCACTTTGCTGATGAAAGGGTGCGAAGGTGCAAAGGTATTTCGGTTGCGGCACAACCACAGCCTCACCTGCACCCGACTCAAGTTCCTGCTACCTTTCAATTGGGTTCGGCACTCAGGGAAAATACTGCTCTCTTCTTTTTTTCTTTTCTTTTTTTTCTTTTTATATAAATATATAAGCTTACCAGAAGAAAGCAGAATTATTTAGAAATCAAAACAGCTCTCTAAAACATTTCTAGTTATTTTCAAACAAGTATAGTTCTGAATGCATGTCCTTTTCTCGCACTGCATCCTTTGCTTTGTGTGGTCATCCGTTTGAGAACCTTAGTGTGCCTTTCTTAGGCTGCCACTTTGATGGACAGATCCTGGAGCACTCGCCATAGAGATTTCAATTTCCGCACCAGGTCCTTTTCGCAAAACTAGCTCTGTTTCTGCGGCTATAGCTGTGCTTTTTGCCGGCCATCATCTTGTTGTATTTTTATTTCCATCTACTTTTTTTTACGCTTCAACGCGGCAGGACTGTGCCACACCAATATACGTACATTTATATATGTATATACATATAAATTTATATAAACACTGGCAGCACTCAAAGGCTTCGGTCTCAAGTGTCGACGTTTTTTTATTTCACGCTACTTTGAGCTGATACACATGCAAATACACACACACAGACTCACACACACATTGCGGGGGCCACAAAGCGTAAAAATGTATAAAGCTTATGCCAACTGGCAACCCATTCTGGCCCACTGCCTCTAGTCAGTCAGTCAGTTTAGTTTAGTTTAGCATACTCGTTCCCACGACCGAACTACGCATAAAAAGCAAATATATATAAGTTTTCAATTCAGGCTGGCAGGCAGGCAGCCACGGCAACCGCACCATCTGGCTCTGAATGGAGGTATAGAGTGGAATATGGCTAAAAAGGAAGGTGTTATCTGATTGCCATTTTAAACACAGCGCCGCTGCTGCAGCAATTTCGAGTGCAATTGGCAAAAGCGTTGGCCAAATCAAAAGCGAAGCCCACTGAAAGGAGTGGCGAGCGCATATAAAGCAGCAACAGCAGCGCAGCCAGGATTGAATGAATGGCGGTTCCAGTGTTCCCAGAATCCTTCGCCGCTCTAGAAAGAAAAAAAAAAAATACCCCTGGCTAGTGCCTGAAGAGACATTAAAAGATAATCGGCACCAAGTAGAAGCGCAATCAGAGTTTCCCCGAAGAGGATGAAAGACAAGCGGACACATGCCGTATTTGTCAACGGATGCGGATTGTGAAAGCCAAGTTGTCAAACGATGAGTCCTTTAAAAGAGCGGGGTACATAAGCTAGATCATCCCATTTGCCTAGGAATGTTCTAGGGTTATGTGTGGAATGTGCTCAAACATTTTTAAATTCGAAATAAGTAATAGCAAGGTTTGTTGTTTAATTCCAATTTAGTATGATGATGGTTTTCAAAATACTTATAGTGATCACATGTTTAAAAATGTGATGTCAAAAATCAGAAGCTAATAAAATTACATATCAAGAGCAAATAGTTTTAATCAATTGCGTCAAATATGTAAAAGGTCAATGCTAATATTATTTTCGCATTTATCATAACCAAATTCGCATTGAAACAATAATAAAATACGTAACCAAAATCAATTTGATGGCCGTTAGCAGGGCATTATTATTTGGAATGCAGGGTGTCATTAGGAGCAAATGATTATTAATTTATGCTCAATTACTGCAATTACAAAGTCAACTAAGAAGCCCAAACACCACAATTAGTTGACGGCATGCCATTGTGAATTATTAAGGATTCCCAACATGCGGTGCATGCAAATAGTGATGACTTTATTGGCCCACTGCAGTCCTTGTCGTTTTTCGTTCCTGTTAATTGAAATAATAATTCATGCTCACGTAGCTCGTTAGGGCATCGCACATCGGACATTTTCCCCCCATTTTCTTCGCCATTCGCTGTGTGTGTGTGTGTGTGTCTTCGATGTCCTGTTGCTTGTTTTTCTGTTTGCGTACGCTCTTGCAACCAACTCCGACCAACTTACACGTGTGTGTGTGTGTTTGTCTACACTGAGCGAAAGCGTGCGCAACGGGGCGTATGTGCAACGCAAGTCGTTTAAAAGTCACACACTAATTAAACGGCACTCGGACACTCCGCTCGACTGGCCTGCGAGTGTAGAGTGTGTTACTTTTGCGGTGTGGCATGTCAGCATAGTGCTTACTTACACTATCGGCAATTAAAATCTAAAAAGAAGTGAGCTCTTCCTGTCTGCAAAATCTCTCTATTTGCTTAAGCTCCCCCCTTCCACTAAATGTAAATGATTGAGCTCTGGTTAACGCAGAGCTGTGTAAATAATATGGTAAGCCATGCTAGATTTTAATGAATGAAGGCGATAATCGTTTTGAATTGCTTCAAAGAAGCGACTGGACACTCGAGCAAATAAACAGCCATATCTTGGGGCCATCAAAGTGAAACAGTTGACTACTGCGAATTTCGTATCGTTTAAGAGAGTAGGGGCTTTTAATTTTAGAAGAGCTGGCTAATCCTTTGAAATGTGCTATCATCTTAAATCCTTATGTTTTCGCTAGTGTTGTGAAGTGAAGTCTGAAGTATGGAGTAATCTTTGGAATTCTTTCTACCTGAAATATTCTAAAAATTTATAGATATTACCTCTTAACTTCGGCACCAATCTCTTAAATAGGTCAATCTGTACAGCAAATTTTGTATTTTTTGCATTTTTCCCCAATCGACCACAATCACATTACCATGTCAAATGGCCAGCTGAGGGATCATTAGGTAATCCCAGCTTATTTAGCCACAGACCTCGACCTCCCCTGCATATTTGTATAAGTTTTACCAAGAATTTTAGTTTTTCGTTTTGGTTTTATTATTTCGTATATCCACTTAAGCGAATGGTTAGAATGGACTAACACCAAAGATGCCGCCGCCGGTGGCACCGAAGCCGCCAATGGCCGGATATCCAATATTATAGCCACCGCCATAACCATAAGGACGACCATAATATCCGCCCGCCAGTCCCAAGCCGCTGGCGCCATACAGATTGCCGTAGGGATAAAGTGAGGAGCGTATGCCGCCGTAGCTTCCATAGCCCCCGTATCCCCCATATCCGCCGAGTCCTCCATAGCCTCCATAGCCGCCGTATCCTCCATAGCCTCCGTAGCCACCTCCATATCCTCCGTAGCCACTGCCATATCCTCCGTAGCCACCCAAATAGGGAATTTGGCGACTCACTCGCTCGCTCCTTTCGCTATCCTCGTTTTCTCCGGACTCATTTTGCTGCAGCGGTTGGCCAACTGTTGCGGCGATTAGCAGCGCATATAATCCAAATAAAAACCAGCTACGCATTATCCTTATGGCTCCTTGAACTGCTTTACTGGTCGCTTGACTTTATCAGTGGCTTTATGATTGCTCCGCGCACTCCGTTTGCTAACTGTGACCTGGCCAACTCGCGACCGGTGTCTTTATAGCCTAGAACTTTGGGCATAAAATGGAAACTTTTGTTTCGCCCTGTTTGTTCGTTTTGTTTGTTCATTTGTTTGGCTTTTTGCGGCCGCTTGTTAGCAGAAATTAGATGCTAATGTAAGTGCCATAAAACAAACTATTAAAATATGCGAGTACGATGCCCCAGCCTCCATTGCCACAGCGGCAAAAGGGAACAAAAAGCTAATTCATATGCTTGCGACCGGGAATTTTTTGGTGGCACGCTAAGTGGCGCTCATGAAATCGAATGGCAGCCAGTTTAAAGAGCAAAACATTTCACTTTGCGGCGGCACCAACTTCTGGCCAGTGTTGGCCATTTCGGATTACAGTAAGTGGGTAAATAAAATTTAAAATTTATAACAAATTTGGCATTTATGTAGTGAGTGTTGGTAATAAGTGAAGTTTTAATAAAATACTTAAAATGTTCACACATGAACACGAATATATTTAAAGACTTACAATTTTGGGCTCCGTTCATATCTTATGTAAATGAATCGAGAGCGATAAATTATATTTAGGATTTTGTTATCTAAGGCGACATGGGTGCATTGCTCAAAAACATGTGCACACCACATGAGTCAGTCACTTGAGATCGTTCCCCGCCTCCTAAAATAGTCCCTTAGTGGGAAACCACAGATAAGGTCCTCGCCGCTCAAGATAGGCAGATGTGCCCGAGCGTGGGACCTCGATAAGGCGGGGACTATTTACTTAGGCCTCTGCGTAGGCCATTTACTTTAAGATGCGATTCTCATGTCACCTATTTAAACCGAAGATATTTCCAAATAAAAGCAGTTTCTTACAAAAACTCAACGAGTAAAGTCTTCTTATTTGGGATTTTACATTTGGTCAATCGAGCCTTTAATCGACTCTGCAGTTTCCCCCTACCAAAGGTAAGGAACTCAGAGAAAGGCCAGCTCCTTTAAGCATCTTACAGCTAAAGGTAGCAAAAATAAGTGACTCTTGTTTCCCCCTACCAAAGGTAAGGAACAGAGTATAAATATAAAAAGCAAAAAGATACAAAAGAATCTTTTATGTTTTAAAACAAGCACCTTATAGTCTATAGCTAAAGGTTGCTTTGTGTACCATTATAAATTGTGGTAAGGCGTGCTTGAGGCCATACATCAGCAATTGTGAAATTAAAAAGTGCATAACAAAAGTGCCTTATAAATGCTCTAATAGCATTAAATCAGCTCATAAATAGAGTGCAGTGTATATGCCATAAGAGCATAAATTAAATAAAAAGTGCCTGAAAACAGTGCCTTATAAATGCTCTAATAGCATTAAATCAGCTCATAAATAGAGTGCAGTGTATATGCCAAAAGAGCATAAATGCCGAAATAAATGGCTAAAAAACAAAAAATCTGACTGGACTACAAAAATAATAAAACGTGCCAAATAAAAAAAAAAAAATCATCTTTAAACATCGACGGAGCCTTAAAGAAGAGAAGGAAGTCAAATTCAAAGGAGCCTCTACCAGCAGCAGAAGCAGCAACAACAGCAGCAGCAGAAGCAGCAACAGCAGTAGCAACAGCAGCAACAACAGCAGCAACAGCAGCAGCAACAACAACGACATCAGCTAAGTCAAAACAAGAATTTTCTGTTTATCCAAACACACATATATATATAAATACATATAAAATACATATACACGTACTATATATATTAAGAAATTACAAAAAATTTTCAAAATGATGTCAGAAAAGACTATTCAATTCCTTAAGAAGCAGTCCGAAATTATTTTGGAAATTAGAAAGTTGGAAGTAAAACCAACATTAACAGATGTAGAAATTCTAAAATTAAATGAGCTTCAAAAATGTTTCATTGCTAATCATAGCAATTTGTTAAAGATCGGCGTTGTCGATCATGAATATTTTAACGCGAAGCAGTATGATTTAATAATGATGGTGTTAGAAAAAATTAAAAATAAAAATGAAAAAATTCAGGGCGAGTCGGTAGAAAACACTTTCCCTAAATCAAACACTGTCCCTAAATCAAACCCTCCCCCTACATTAAACCTTGGAATGTGTGGTCACCCTGAAAAAGAGGGTATAGCACAAAACAACGCTTTAAAAGTAGAGCAGGCATTTCGAAATAATGTTGGCCAATTTCGAGTATATCTAGAAGATACGTCTAAACTAATAGACAGTAGTCCAGATTTCCTTAAAATAAGGAAAAATAAAATTGAATTTTTATGGCATAAAATAGATAACCTGATTGAACAGGTGAATAGTCATTTTGAGAGCTCGCTATTCGAAGAAGAAATTAGCGAACTTGAATTTGACAAACAAAATATTATTACAGCCATTAATAGTCGACTCAGTGGCACAATAAATAAAGCTGAAATGTCGACGGTTGTTAAGGCGGAGGAGTTACCAACCCTGCCTAAAATACAGATTCCCACTTTCTTTGGTGATTCCAAAGAATGGGATCTTTTTAATGAACTCTTTACAGAGCTCATACATGTGAGAGAGGATCTCAGTCCTTCTCTCAAATTTAATTATCTAAAGTCAGCATTAAAAGGAGAAGCCAGAAATGTGGTTACTCATTTACTGCTCGGCTCTGGAGAAAATTATGAAGCCACTTGGGAGTTTTTGACCAAGCGATATGAGAATAAAAGAAACATATTCTCAGATCATATGAATAGGCTTATGGATATGCCAAATTTAAATTTAGAATCCAATAAGCAAATAAAGACATTTATTGACACGATTAACGAGTCAATTTATATTATAAAATTAAAGGCACAATTACCAGAAGATGTGGATGCAATTTTCGCTCACATAATTCTTCGGAAATTCAATAAAGAATCACTCAATTTATATGAAAGCCATGTTAAAAAGACAAAAGAAATACAGGCACTTTCTGATGTCATGGACTTTTTAGAGCAAAGGCTCAATTCTATATCATCATTCTCACAGGAAGTAAAACCTGTAAAGAAAATGATTAATAATAACAAGAATAAAAATTATAGTGACAATTGTGCATATTGCAAACTACCAGGGCATTATTTAATTCAATGCCATAAATTTAAAATAATGAATCCAGCAGAACGGTCTGACTGGGTAAGAAAAAATGGGATTTGCCTAAGATGTCTGAGGCATCCGTTTGGTAAAAAATGTATAAGCGAGCAGCTTTGTTCGACTTGTCGTAAACCTCACCACACGTTACTTCACTTTGCAGGTCATAATCCAGAAAAAGTGAATACGTGTAGAACAACAGGTCAAGCCTTGTTGGCCACGGCCTTGATTCAAGTAAAGTCGAGGTATGGAGGCTTTGAACAATTAAGAGCATTGATTGATAGTGGCTCTCAAAGCACAATTATTTCAGAAGAGTCTGCACAGATTCTAAAATTGAAAAAATTTCGGTCTCATACTGAAATAAGTGGAGTATCTTCCACAGGAACGTGCATCTCCAAGCACAAAGCGGTTATTTCGATAAGAAATTCTCCGAAAAATTTAGAAATTGAAGCAATTATTCTCCCAAAACTTATGAAGGCACTTCCAGTCAACACGATTAATGTTGATCAGAAAAAATGGAAGAACTTTAGATTAGCCGACCCCGATTTTAATAAACCGGGTCGCATTGATCTAATCATTGGAGCAGACGTATATACTCACATTCTGCAAAATGGAGTTATAAAAATAGACGGTCTCCTTGGGCAAAAAACTGATTTCGGGTGGATAGTTTCTGGATGTAAAAAATCCAAAGGAAAAGAAACCATTGTAGCCACAACAATAGAAATAAAAGAGTTAGATCGCTACTGGGAAGTGGAAGAAGAAGAAAAAGATGATATCGAGTCTGAAATCTGTGAAAATAAATTTATCAAAACGACAAAAAAAGATTCAGATGGGCGATACATTGTGTCAATTCCATTCAAGGAGGATGTCACCTTAGGAGATTCAAAGAAACAAGCGATAGCTCGTTACATGAATCTGGAGAAAAAACTAAAAAGAAATGAAAAACTTAAGGTTGACTACACTAAATTCATGAATGAATACATGGATTTAGGACACATGATTGAAGTGAGTGATGAAGGCAAATATTTTTTACCGCACCAGGCAGTGATTAGAGATTCAAGCCTTACGACCAAATTGAGAGTAGTTTTTGATGCTTCAGCAAAAACTACGAATAACAAAAGTTTGAACGACATAATGTGGGTTGGGCCACGAGTTCAAAAAGATATTTTTGACATTATTATTAAATGGAGAAAATGGGAATTTGTTGTTTCGGCAGACATTGAAAAGATGTACCGACAAATTAAAATAGATAATAATGATCAAAAATATCAATATATTTTATGGAGAAATTCTCCAAAAGAAAAAATTAAAACATATAAATTAACCACAGTCACTTACGGAACTGCATCTGCACCATATTTGGCTACCAGGGTTCTGGTAGATATTGCAGATAAATGTAAAAACCAAGTTATTAGTGCAATAATTAGGAATGATTTCTATATGGATGACCTAATGACTGGAGCTGATTCGGTAGAGGAAGCTAATAAATTAATAACATTAATTCTCCATGAATTGCAGAAAGTTGGATTCAACTTAAGGAAATGGATTTCCAACAATTCCAAAATATTAACCACTGTGGAGGACACAGGGGACAATAAGGTTCTCAATATTATCGAAAATGAATGTGTTAAAACTTTAGGACTAAAATGGGAACCTCAAAATGATTTATTTAAGTTCAGCGTAAATTGTAATGATGAATCAAAAAATATAAATAAGCGCGTTGTGTTATCAACGCTAGCAAAAATATTTGATCCGTTAGGATGGTTGGCACCAGTCACGGTTTCAGGAAAACTTTTTATTCAAAAACTTTGGATAAATAAAAGTGAATGGGATCAGGAATTATCCATAGAAGATAAAAATTATTGGGAAAAATATAAAGAAAATTTATTATTGTTAGAGAATATTCGAATCCCAAGGTGGATTAATTCAAACAGTTCTTCAGTCATTCAGATTCACGGATTTGCGGACGCCTCCGAAAAAGCATATGCTGCAGTAGTCTATGCTAAAGTAGGACCTCATGTTAATATAATAGCTAGCAAAAGTAGAGTCAACCCTATAAAAAATAGGAAGACAATTCCCAAACTCGAGCTGTGTGCAGCTCACCTGCTTAGTGAATTAATCCAAAGACTAAAAGGATCAATTGACAATATAATGGAGATCTATGCTTGGAGTGATTCCACGATTACCTTAGCATGGATTAACAGTGGTCAAAGTAAGATCAAATTTATAAAAAGAAGAACGGATGACATTCGGAAATTAAAAAATACTGAATGGAATCATGTTAAGTCAGAGGATAATCCAGCAGATTTAGCATCCAGGGGAGTGGATTCTAACCAGTTGATCAACTGTGATTTTTGGTGGAAAGGTCCGAAATGGCTAGCAGACCCAAAAGAACTTTGGCCTCGGCAGCAGTCTGTAGAAGAACCTGTCTTAATAAATACGGTATTAAATGACAAAATAGATGATCCTATTTACGAATTAATAGAAAGGTATTCCAGTATAGAAAAACTTATACGTATAATAGCATACATAAATAGATTCGTGCAGATGAAAACAAGAAATAAAGCCTATTCATCAATTATTTCAGTAAAGGAGATAAGAATAGCGGAAACAGTTGTTATTAAGAAACAACAAGAATACCAGTTTAGGCAAGAGATAAAGTGCCTTAAAATCAAAAAGGAAATCAAGACAAATAATAAAATATTGTCATTGAATCCATTTTTGGACAAGGATGGGGTTCTAAGAGTTGGAGGAAGATTGCAAAATTCCAATGCAGAATTTAATGTTAAACATCCAATCATTTTAGAAAAATGCCACCTAACAAGCTTATTAATAAAAAATGCTCATAAGGAAACATTGCATGGAGGGATAAACCTAATGCGAAACTATATCCAAAGAAAGTATTGGATTTTCGGGTTGAAAAATTCGTTGAAAAAGTATTTAAGAGAATGTGTAACGTGTGCAAGGTATAAACAAAATACAGCTCAGCAAATAATGGGTAACTTGCCAAAATATAGAGTGACGATGACATTCCCGTTTCTTAATACTGGAATAGATTACGCAGGTCCTTATTATGTTAAATGTTCAAAAAATCGTGGCCAAAAAACATTTAAAGGATACGTTGCTGTATTCGTTTGCATGGCCACCAAAGCCATACACTTAGAAATGGTAAGCGATCTAACTTCAGACGCATTTTTAGCAGCACTCAGAAGATTTATTGCTAGACGGGGAAAATGTTCCAATATCTATTCAGACAACGGAACAAATTTTGTAGGAGCTGCAAGAAAATTAGATCAAGAGTTATTTAATGCAATACAAGAAAATATAACGATTGCAGCGCAGCTTGAAAAGGACAGGATTGATTGGCATTTTATTCCCCCGGCAGGACCTCACTTCGGAGGTATTTGGGAAGCTGGAGTTAAGTCAATGAAATACCATTTAAAGCGTATAATCGGCGACACTATTTTGACTTACGAAGAAATGTCAACTCTTTTATGTCAAATAGAAGCATGCTTAAATTCAAGGCCATTATACACTATAGTTAGTGAGAAGGACCAACAAGAAGTTTTAACACCAGGTCATTTTTTAATTGGAAGACCACCTTTAGAAATAGTCGAACCAATGGAAGATGAAAAAATCGGAAATTTGGATAGGTGGAGACTTATCCAAAAAATGAAGAAAGATTTCTGGGTTAAGTGGAAAAGTGAATATTTGCATACGCTCCAGCAAAGGAATAAATGGAAAAAGGAAATTCCTAATATAGAAGAAGGGCAAATAGTTTTATTGAAGGATGAGAATTGTCATCCTGCAAGATGGCCTTTAGGAAAGGTGGAAAAGGTGCATAAGGGGAATGATGATAAGGTCCGAGTGGCTAAAGTAAAGATGCAGGAAGGATATATCACTAGACCCATTACTAAAATTTGTCCCTTGGAAGGAATAAAGTCTGTTGACAAAAATGAGGCTGACCAAGAGCCAAAAAGACGAACTAGAGCGACATCGGGAATGTCCAAGATCGGAACTTGAAGAAAACAATAAATTGTTTATGATGCAGTCTAGATCTAGAAGCAAGCGTGCTCCTTTCGAATTTATGGGTTCCTTGTATCATATTTTATTTGGTATAATGGATGAAGATGATAGAGAGCAATTAGAAGAAAATATGAAGAATTTGTTAGATAACCAGAACAACCTTGATAAACTAATTCAAAAACAAACATCTGTGGTTGATTCAACTTCTAATCTATTAAAGAGAACAACAGAAGATGTTAACTCCAATTTTAGAAGTATGCAAATAAGAATTGAGAACATGACAGAAGTTCTTAAAGAAAATTATTATGTTTATAAGGAATCAATAAAATTCTTTATGATTACGAAACAACTACACCCATTGATTGAAGAAGGCGAAAAAATTCAAGCAGGCATTATAAGCCTGTTGATTGATATTAATCACGGTAGGCTAAATACAAATATTCTCAGGTAAGGTTCCTGCGAATTCAAAAGTCCGTCTGCAATGTACTGGCTCTCAAATTGAATTGTTTGATTTGCCTCAGCAAGGAGTTTTAAGCATTGCGCCATATTGTACGGCAAGAACCGACGATAAAATTCTAGTTGCCCACCATAACATTCAGTCCGAAAGTGAAGAATTATTATCAACACCTTATATAGGAGAAGTTAGTGAAGTGCCGAAGATTATTTGGGATCCGCTGAAACTATCAATATTAAATCATACTGAGGAATTTGAACGATTGAATAATGAAATTAAATTTATGAAAGAGAACCATCAAAAATTGAAAGATTTACATTTCCATCATATTTCCGGACATGCTGGTTTAATTATTGCTTTAATACTAATGATAGTATTAATAATATATTTCATACGGAAATGTGCTGTGCAACAAAGAATGCAAGCAATAACCTTTGCAGGTCCGTTGCCAGTACTATAAATATCAATAGTAAATAAACAATAAAATAATATAACAAATAAAAATATACAGTCCACTATATCGTTGTTTAATAGAAAATGTACTTCTACATAGAAAAAGCAAAATGTTTAAAATAAGTTAATTGAGTACAAATTGTTGAATTAAAAATAATATAAACCATAATTGTAATCCAATAAAATTAAAAGCCAGAAAAACTAGGCCCATTGAAATCTTAGTTGCAAAATAAATGAACATATATCAAATAAATACAGTCCACTACTGTTATAAATGCAACTAATATACTAATGTACATCTCAGCTTTGCTGGCCCTTTGGCAGAATGTTCACACATGAACACGAATATATTTAAAGACTTACAATTTTGGGCTCCGTTCATATCTTATGTAAATGAATCGAGAGCGATAAATTATATTTAGGATTTTGTTATCTAAGGCGACATGGGTGCATTGCTCAAAAACATGTGCACACCACATGAGTCAGTCACTTGAGATCGTTCCCCGCCTCCTAAAATAGTCCCTTAGTGGGAAACCACAGATAAGGTCCTCGCCGCTCAAGATAGGCAGATGTGCCCGAGCGTGGGACCTCGATAAGGCGGGGACTATTTACTTAGGCCTCTGCGTAGGCCATTTACTTTAAGATGCGATTCTCATGTCACCTATTTAAACCGAAGATATTTCCAAATAAAAGCAGTTTCTTACAAAAACTCAACGAGTAAAGTCTTCTTATTTGGGATTTTACATAAAATAAGATTTAAACTTATTTTAAACGAGAAGGGTCTTAAAATTACACTTAAAGCTGTCCTTTCAAACACTTAAAATTCGTCTACTTCGGCTAATTCGGCTACTTTTTCACTTATTTATGAGATATTTTTATTATGTATTTATGTCGAAGTTAAGTTCAAAAGTGTTCAAAAGTATGCACATTACAGCAATTATCCATTACATTTCGGAACTAATACAAATTTGTTGCATACTTTTGCACACAATTAGGCTTGAAACTTCGGCGACTTAATAGCCAAGTTGGCCGCACTGCTTTTGCGGTCAGGTAAGCTGTGTAAATGTGCTAATTTCATTTGAAGGTTAGTTATGCTATTGACCAGGCCCAGACCCACTCCCACTCCCATTCCCATACCCACTCCATACCATTCCCATTCCCATTCCCAGACTTTCGGCAGACGCCTTCCACTTCGGGGTGCGTAAGTGTGAATTGCTGTTAGCTGTTGCTCTTGTTGTTTGCCGAGTTTGGCCAGTTTGCGAGTTTGCCAGTTTGCCAGTTTGCCGGCCTGTTTGGTTGTTGCCCTGTTTGCTGCTGTTTGGCTTCGCTGTTTGTTTTATGAGCGCGGGCCGGCCATTAACAATGCTCGATGTCTCTATAGACGGCTTGAATAGCTCTCAATTGGTTTATTGCGGTTTTCGGCGCATGTGTTATTTCGGTTAAATCCGCTGTCTAATCCTTGTGTGTAGCTGCGGCATTTTCATTCATTTATGCAAAACGCGAAGCATTCTCCATCGCCAGCTCCATTTCGCTGCCAAAAATTTGCTTATTCAAATTTAAACGCTTTTAGTCCAGTCCAGGAAACTGGGTCAATTAACGATGTCAACGTCAAAATGATGCACATTTTGCCGACCTCCAGTCCGCTTACAAAATTCACTGGATGGCATAAACTTCCGCATAAATTTCCACCAAGAGAGATAGAGATTGACTGCAACGAGAAAAACTCAATGAGAGATAAAAAAAAGGAAATTTCAGACGCGGCATAAATTAAAAATACACTTTTTACTCGGCCACCGACAAACCAGCGAAAAAGTATTTTGACTATGACTGTCATAATCAGTGGAAGTATGAAAAAGGGAGCCGAAAACTTTCAGAAGAGCCAGGCAAACATTTAACCCTCAAAATTCTACCTGCCTCCAAACTCACCGGAAGACGATTAGTAGAATTACTGATTTACATTGGCCAGGTGTTCAGGTTTTTGGCCATAAAATTCCATAAATTTCAGGTAGACCAGGTTCATGGTTGTTTAAATGTGGTAGCTTATTAAGGCTTTTGATAGGAAAATTAAACGACCTTGAATAAGAACTTGAAAATATGCATCAAACGGTATAAATGAGTGATATTAGTTTGGAAAGCTGAATAGTTTTTGATGGTGATAACGATGACATTCTAATTAGTTGATATGAAAAAAGTTGACAAACTAAAAAGAGCTAATAAACATTAAATCACGTGCCATTCTGGATGTTTTTTTTTACCTGTTTAAGCAAGGCAAATCTTTTTTAATGCGAGTCCCCCTTAAAAGTTTTTAATATTTTCTTGCTTGCATTTTGTTTGTTACTTCTTTAAAAGTTCAAACACAAAGTTTTGCCTCGTCGCAGAAGGATGGCTATAATGTTGTGAAAAACGTAGGCAGTCTTGTCATTTTCTTCATTCTAACTTATCCCCGTTGAACTGAGCTGAACTCAACTGATGGTCGGCAATTGACGGATGACAGGTCAGACAGCAAATCAGTTTAATATATAAGTTTCAGCCGTAGCAGATTTATTGTAACAGACACTTTGAGTGCATAATTGAATTAAAAGTTTTCTGCTCCGCACTTGTATCTCGGTTTTTATTTCCTTAGAAAGTGATACAAATTGTTGGTTTACATTTATTATATAATTGGCCAGGTGAATTAACGTGCTGTAAGCATTTTTAAAAATATTCCAGCCAATAAAGTTATTAAAAATAATAAAATATATGTAATAAGCTGATGGTTTCGTCTGCTTTAAATACAAAACATGTTTCACCAGTTTTCGTTATGTAAGATAACGCGTCTGCCTCAAATTTGTTTTGAAGATCAACAACAAACTGGCTTTCTATTTATACTGAGTAAGTATAATTTCTGAGAATTTTTCCGCTTATAAGCCTATTAAATTTGGGTTTTTAATAATAACACTCACACTTGTACTATTAAGTGCCCTTGTATAGTTAAGTATAGCAGAGTTCCTTTGTTTTGTAAATGGTAATAAATACTTATATACTATTTATATTCTTTTAAATGAAGTGCTAAATCTAGATTAACAATGACCAAACCAGATCTTAAAATGTGCTAACCACTGAGCAAGCTAATAACCGATATGAGTCAGTGGGTTGGCCAAAAACGAAACCGACAACATTGATGACATTTAAATAACAACCAGTTGCGTCGACTGTTTACCCTTAGATTTTAATTAAGTCAAACAAACAAACAAAACAAAATCCCCAACTTCCCGCGATGAAAAGCCTTACGAAATCGGACAAACGAAAGATGAATGGAGAGCCCCACTTGAGATGGTGCTTCCCATCTAGACTTGGCCACTTGTCCATCGATCTGTTTTGGTGTGCCAGCCAAAGAAACTTGAATGTTTTGCGCATTTGAATATAGTCGTCCGGAGAAAGCCCATCCTGAACCGGCTGGCCACTTCAGACTTTCCCCCTTCGTCCATACATTTGGTGGGGTGTTTGCCAAAAAGTTTGCCTCTGTTTCTGTTGCCTAATAGGTTTTGGTTATTATTATGGAGCAGCTTTATTGTTGTTGCTCATAGCGCTTAGCCAGACAGTTAATACGAATCGCTCTGCTCGTTGTATTCATTTCAGTTCTGGCGCAACACTCACAACTTTGATGTTCCGCGCCCAGTCGAACCACTTCTACTTTTATTCGCTCCCCCATTGCCAGTCGATAAGTTGCGAATCATATAAATTGACCGGCCGCAGATCAGAGACTTCGTAGAATCCATCGAAACTTTGCCGGTGATTAGTAGCAGAAGTTTCCTCGAAAATGCGCACATTTGTTTGCCTTGCCCTGGCGACCATTCTCCTGGTCGCCGGCTCATCAGCAGCCACATATGATCCTGTGGCGGCGCAACTTCTGGATGTGGATGCAGGTGTCCAGGCTCCGGTGGCAGAACGTCAAGCTCGCCAGTTTGGCGGTGGCTTTGGAGGACGTCCAGGCGGCGGCTTTGGCGGTCCGGGAGGCGGTTTTGGAGGACGTCCAGGCGGCGGATTCGGAGGTCCTGGCGGCGGATTCGGAGGTCCTGGCGGCGGATTCGGAGGTCCAGGCGGCGGATTCGGAGGTCCTGGCGGTGGATTCGGAGGTCAAGGAGGTTTCGGAGGCGGTGGCTTTGGAGGACGTCCAGGTGGCGGCTTTGGCGGTCCGGGAGGCGGCTTCGGAGGACCAGGCGGTTTTCCAGGCTAAACACCAAGCAGCAATCATCTGTGACTGACTTAGCATAAGCCTCTAGAAATAGACTTTGAAATCAAAGTGCAATCAAGCACGCTCTAATTAAGTTCGAAATACATTTGCCCCTCGTCTTTGATTCACTTAATTTCCTTGTCATTTGCATGGCTTTCAGTGATTGGCATAGGTCTTCAAGCTTAAATGTTGTTTGTGAATGCACTAGAAAAAATGTAAAAGGAAACAGTATGATATTAAGCAATCAAAGCTAAATTAAGAAGCTGGTTAAAAGTATGCTACAGTATTTATACTCTAGAGGCTTTAAAGTTTAAACTTCCAGTCTTTTAATCTGGCAGATCTATTTAAAGTACAAGTACCAAGTATACGTATAAAAATGAAGATAAATTTGATCATTTTTTTCTTGGCCTGTAAATCAGCATTTAATTCGTTCGTTCACGGTTTGTTTGCTTTTTCCTACTTATAACAAAGCAGTCCATTGAAACTTTGCTTCGGCTGCTGCCACTGGCGTTTGCTATCTAACTTGCCAATCGCGTTGGATGGCGAAAGTCGTTTAAGATTAAACGCTTGCTGTAAAATTTCCCCTTTGACAAGCGCCCTCTTTTATTGTTAAAAAATTAACTTGGCTTTAAATTTACGCCTTTTGTTATCCCTTGACCTCTGCGAAAAGTGAAGCCAACCAACCAACCCAACCACCCAACCATTCCAAAGGCCCACCCACTCATACAAGGGTCATACGCCAACATTGATAAAAGTTTTCGTTTTTTTCTCGTTGCCCCATCACTTTTTTTTTCATTTTTTCTGGCTCGTGAAAAATTTCTTGTTACTAGAACGCAGTCTTGTAAAAGGCTTTGTTAGTCTACACTTTCACGGTATACTTTGGGAACTTTGTTAAAAGTGGACTTTTCCCTTTTTTTTTCCCAGCGCTTTAATGACTTTGCATAGTTGGGGTTTAAGGAATTTAACAGCTTAAGATTAAGAGTTTTAGTGCAAATAAACTAAAAATTTAGTTGGATAAACTGCTAGTTACACAATTGAAGAGTCATTTTAAAGCTAAGATATTTTGCAGTTATGATGCCTTGTTAAATATTTAAAAAATTGAAAAACAGTTTTTATGTAACTTTTACAGTTACTGCACAACTTCAGCTTTTAGAGTATTGCCATTTCGATGATTTCCTGTTTACTACGACTCCCTCTTCTTTTTGGCCATTTTGGCGGAGCCGCTCTTATCGAAATCGTGTCTCAATAAATCTACGGCACCTTCGGATACACAACCGCCCACTTTTCCGATGGACCGCCCACCCGGGAGGGGGGTGGCAACGCCCAAGCAGCTGGCTGCAAGCGATGGGAAAATGCGGGAAAAGTGGGCCGAGGGCCGGAAAAGCCGTTCGAACTGATTATCCTTGTTGACCGTCGCGGCAGCAGCCGCAGCTGATTGATTTGTTATTGAAAATATTAGGCCTGGACCAGAAGGGAAAATCGAGATGCCAGAAAAAGATGGAGAATTGTGAGAAGGGGCGTGACGTGAAAAACGTGCTGTGCGTTTGGATACGCTTGAAACTTTTATAACTTTATGAGGGCGTTGTAATTTGATATCGCAAAGTTTTTTATTGCCTTTTATAGCCTTATAATTTGGCCGCGATGTTGTTACTACCGCTGCTGTTGCTTATGTTGTTATTGCTGGTGTCGCCACAAGAGAGATGCTGAGCCCGATTTGTTGGCCCACCGGGCGTATACTTGTTGTTTGTGGCGGCTTTTTCGTTTACACGTTATTTATGGCTTATAAATACGTATCGTTTTCGGTTGGCAAAGGGAGGGGATGGCATGTCGCTTGGGGCGGCATTTCTGAATTGTAAACAACTCACATGTGGCCCGCACTTAAGAAATCTCTTAATGAGCATTAGATGTCGGCAAATGAAATTACCCATATGTGCAACTTGTGTTTGTGTTGGTAATTGGATTTGAGACGCCATACCTTTTCTGCTCCCGTCATCCAAATGACGGCACATTTTGATTCGAGATTTGTGATTGGTTCTAATTAAATTTTCAGGTAAGCTTTCTAAGTAATTCAAAGAATAGCAGAGTACCACAGAGAATATCACAAGATACAGATATTATTATTGCTTTTTTTAGAAATATTATCAATTTACGTGGTAAAACGATGATTTCATCTTAAATACTTAGTTATTTATACCTGTTACTCATGGAACAGGAAAGTATATATCATTATTATGCTCTTGATTAGGGTTATCACAATTAATGTTAATTTTAGTTTTATTCGGAAGTTTTAAAGCATTCAATGCTCATAAGCACTTGATCAGCGTTTAATTTTAAAATTTTTATAGAATATTAAAGCTAGCTTATTTAGCTCTTACTAATTGAGCAATACTTTATAATTCGGAAACTTATAAATTGGCTTATAAAGTTTGTTATTCTCATTTTCATAGAACATAATTGGTAGCGAATGAGTTGAGAAAATGAGTGGGTAAAACCCAAAACAGGTTGCTCGAGCTGCGTAGAAATGATGTTTTTATTTTCTTTCTTTTTTTCACCCAGTTGTTTACAATTTCAGCTGGGGGGCTCTGGAAGTCGGGGGTTTTCTTCGCCATTTGATTATGCTCAGGAAATTTAATTGCTGGAGGTCGTCGGCACACAGAACTTGTTTAGAACTCCACCGTCATCGCGGTCAGGTCGAAAGCTATATAAAGAGACCAGGCGGGGGATCAGCTCGAATATAGTTAGAACATTGGGTGAACAAGACAACGGAGACGGAACGATGCGCATTTACCACCTGAATCTATTAGTGCTAAGTGCCGGCCTACTGGTCCTGCTGGCAAAGTCGGGGACCACGGCCCCCCAGGCGGATGAGGATGTACAGCAACTGACTCTGGCGGATGTAAATCAGGCGGAGGAGCAGCAGGAGATGCCGGCTGTTCGCCTGGCCAGGCAATTTGGATTCGGCCGTGGAGGATTCGGCAGAGGACGCGGCGGATTTGGCGGAAGGCGAGGCGGCGGTGGATTCCGGAGACCCGGTTTCGGTGGCGGTGGATTCGGTAGATTCTACCCACCGCCACCGCCCTTCTTCGGCGGCCCCTTCTACGGCTAGGTGTTATTAATTTAATGTGCATATATGTGATACGCACAGACCAGGATTAGCTACTAATAAATCAACACGAGCTGCTGCTCTCATTATCCTACCAAGTGCAGAACCAGTTTTTATGGGGGAAGCACTCTTTTTTTTATATATATCCATGGCAAGAAGTGCTCAGCTGTATTAAATATTATGGGCGTTAAACGAAAGCGGTATATGAAAATCTCTGGAAGTGTTTATATTATAACAAGAGCACTTTATCTGCGGCCAAGTTTAAATATTAAATTTATAACTCTTTTTAAAAAGACAAATTTAGATTTCTAATGATAAGTTGCAAACTGGCAGAGCTTTGAAATAAATCAAAAGAAGTCGCTTCTGTAATTGCCAAAAACAAGTATTTGTTTACTCTGCTTAAGACGGATAATTCCCATAAATAGAGCTGCTTGCATTTAAAAAATGTTATATTAATAAATGGAATTAAGATGAGTACACTTCGTTGCTGCATTGTTATACTTTTGGGTGCTCTGATTGTTGAAGTTGCAGTGGCTGGAAACCATAAGTCGCAGGATGAAAAGGATGAACATCATTTCCAGCCCGATGAAGTAAAAAGTTCAGATGAAGCTATAGAACGGATACGACGTCAGATTGGAGCTTTTGGAATTGGAGCTGGATTTTATGGAGGAAGGAATGTTGGTTCAATCGGTAATCCTTATTATGGGGCTCCATATGGAAATCTCTACTTTGTGCAACCTTACGGGCACTACTTCCATGATCGCAGATTTGGAGCCAACTACGGTTTCGGTGGACATTTCTACGGTCGCTAGACAAATGTTGTGCTCAACGTCAGTCAATGTCTACTTAATAAAGTTAAACATTAAAATATATAAGCACTGTGGCTAAAAAGGGTTGATCGGAGTGGGTGGATTTGCCCAAGGGCGAAGCTGAAATTATAAAAATTTCATTTCAAATCACGTTGAGTGACATGCAGACTGAGCACAGGACAAGAAAACTTAATCAGCGATGTTAACGATGTCAGGCTGCGGGAAACAGGATGTCATTCTGTACCATCAAATGGCTCCATTCCGGGTCGCGTACTCGTATTTTATTCCGTTCTCTACTTTCTTTATCCTTAATTTTCTTCTTTTTTTTTGTTCGTTTTATTTTCTAATTCATATGCGTTTCAAGTTTTAATTACGTGGGAAAAAAGCGAATGAACAAACGAGCGGGTGCCATCCAGGGACCAAAGCCAGGCAGGACCACGGCCAGGACTTCTTCTGGCTCCTTCTTGGCTTGACTGACAGACAGGAGCCGCAGCAGAAGAGCGCAGCTCAACATGAAAATAACAAAATACGCCCAATCAGACCAGCCAGAAATGGAAACGAGACGATACACACACAGGGTAGATGGACGACCAGACCTAGAGACAGACGGCTACAGCCACAAAAAAGGGCAAAAAAATTAAGTAGCGAAATCAGCGGGTGAAATGAAAATAAAAAAAAATATAAAAAAAAACAGAACAAAACGAAGTAAAATAAAAACAGAAGGAAGAAGAGGAGCCCCCCAGAACAACACAAACAAAACAGGATAAAGGCGTTGCATGCCAAGGATAATCCGTGCAGCACTCGTACAGAGACGAAACCCGCGACTGACAGAGTCGGAAGAAAAATGGTAGCACGCAAAAATTGTGAACTCACTTGACGTGGCTCATTCTGGCTGAGCTGGTGCTGTTGCACACTATGAAAAATCTTAATTATTATCAGGCAGGCCAATCTGACATAATGCGGCAGGCAATATGGTTGGTCTATTGCAAAATTGAATGTCTAGACCAATTATTAAAGTTTTAGCTCACTAAAAGAAAATTGTTAAGCTAATTTATGGCTTAATCTGAATACATTTGTTAAGCGTGCCAT
The DNA here is from genome assembly GCF_004382145.1 of Drosophila mauritiana. Lineage (NCBI taxonomy): Eukaryota > Metazoa > Arthropoda > Insecta > Diptera > Drosophilidae > Drosophila > Drosophila mauritiana. The sequence goes on from NW_022881535.1 coordinate 30,014, forward strand.
TAAAAGTGATAACAAATATATAGAGCTCAATATTTTAATCATTTAAGAAATAAATTAATACAATTTTTTAAATAAATTATAAATACCAAATCATATTTAAGCTATAGGTAACTTTTAGAAGAAGGGAGTTGACTTTGAAAACTCCCGTTTTCGAAGCCTTCAAAGCCTTAAAAAATTTGAAAAATAAATTATTTTTTCCAGTGCTTCCCCCTCCTTGAGCAACCGTTTTCCACCCACTGCCAAATGGCATGACGACGCTGTTTGGTGTTGACGTGTCTGTGGGTGGAATGGGTGGTCATCGCTTGTTAGCTGCGTGTGGCGGCCAAATCAGCGCTCCTTTCGTTCCGTGGCCTGGCCAGAAGATGTGGCCATAAGCATAAATATGCACGAGCCGCTGGCAACAGCAGCTGGCCAAATTGCCCTGTGCGTGCGTGCGTATTAAAAGGAGGCGAATCTCCTGCCAAAAAAAAAAAAGAAAAATAAAAAATAAAATACGAGAATAAATATCGCAGTAATTAACAATTACAATGATGCGAACAAATTCTGTTGGCCAGCTCAGCTCAGTTCAGCTAGACCAGGCCCTAACGCTTGGCTGCCTGGTTAACGGACTGCTTGAGTGACTGACAGTTGCTATCAGAATGTGGATGCCCGTCCTGTCCGTCCGTTTGTCCCTCTGTCCGTCCTTCCGGCTATCTGTCCGTCCGTCTGCGGTTTGGCTCCCTTTTGCTGTTACTCCGTAATGCTGACATTCCCACAGAAGCTTTGGCTACATCGAACAGTGTGAAATAACAATGGGAATAGAATAGGGTAATAACAATATACCCAGCAGTTTGCAACAATTAAGAACAAGGATAGATACATTTTATAGATATTTTCCGAGTTTTTATTTTACTTTTTTTTTAATTATTATATTATTTAAGGTGATTATTAGGTGTTATCTAATATAATCTGATCACAGATAATTTTATTCTTGATTTAATACATTAGTTCTTATATTTCAATATAATGTCCACCTTCATAAGTATTATTTTTATATTATTTTTTTTTGTTCAATTTCATAGTTTTTCAATAAGCTTACCATTCCTTTTCTGAATGAATCGCGTCAGCGTATTATTTCTTCGGTTTGCTGAACTCCCTTCGTTCACTTTTGATATGTTTACGCTTGAATAAATACAAATATTGCCATTATCTGAGTTGTATTTATTTTTCAGCACATTTTAGACGCTTACCTATTGATTTGTTTGCTGCGTCATTCAAGTATTTTAACCAACAACTAGATTACATTTTATTGCGTTTGCTGTATGAGTATTCGAGCTGCAACCATAAGACAATTATAATGACTTTTGGAATGCGGTATTTGTACAAATTCCATTTATTTTGGGCTTGCATAATCGTTATTTTGTGCAAAAATAATAAACGATTTTAATCAGCTTTCCCTTAAATCATTAGCGGGATGATCAAATTAGTTCGGAATGGATTATATGTTATAAAATTTGTATATAATGCGACAAATAAATGAACTTTTTAGCGAAAATCCACATTAAATGAAAGCGTGTTTTAATAAACTTTAATTCGCGCGGAGCGACAGGAATATCAGATACATTAGCCATCATGGGGGAAAAGCACTCTGTGCAACCATTCCACAACCTCAACACACTTTGGCCAGATTAAGGATGATTTTATTTTGGTTTCGTTGTGTGCACTCCCGCCTACCCTGTTTAATTGTATTTGTGGCTATGGAAAACACACACACACTGGGGAACGCAAACACAAATACGCGCGCACAGATGGGGCATGTAGGCACATCCTGCCGCAAAGTTTCGCTGTTGAAAAATCTAAGAAAAAATCCCTAATTAAACAGTTTGTCAGTAATGCAAATAAACTTTGCTAAACTTTTGCCCACAGTCAACGAAACGAGCGCGTTTCGTTTCCTTTTCCCTCAGTTTGTTGCTTATTGTTCCTCGCTTTCTTACTTATTTCGAATTCGCCCCTCTTCCACCACGATTTCATCATTATTTTCTTTATTTTTGGTCAAGCACACAAAAATGTAATTATTAAAAAATTATGCTAAACACGCAATAAAAAGTTGGTAGGAGAAGAAAAAATACAAAAATTAACGAAGAAACCGACGACAGGACAGTGCACAAGGCAAAAAAAATATTTAAAAAAAGTGTATTTCTAAAAGGCAAGCGGTCAAATTTATAAATTTGTAAATTTTGTGTTCTTTTTGTTAAACTTGTTGTGTTCATTTTACGTTTTGTTTTGTTACCCGCCCGCATGATGGAAAGAAGGAAAGTATAAAAGAAAAGCGAGGCTGCCAACAATAGCAAAATTAACAATTGTTAATTTGAAAATTGCACACAAATGCGTAATGCGAAAGTTTTTGCGCTCCGCCGGCGGACGGCAGCAACGCGCAGTCCCTCACAGAAAATTCCGACCGGTCCCGAACCCGGACCTCAATTCCGGATCCCGCCAGACTCGGCTTGGCCACTTGTTAAGTGTTAATGAAATAATTATGCCAACTTTGCCCGCGTCCAACCACTACCAACACCACCAGCCGCACATGGCCCATTTTGCGCCCACTATGTATACAAACACTTAAAGAAAATATGCAGTCTTATAAAACGGATTAGGAAGTTTCAAAGTTTTAGGAAAATATCATGAGCTATAGCAAAAATAAGTGCTATAGCTGTAATACAAGTGAGGCGGCACTTTAAACATTTGAGTTACTAAATAATTAATTAAATATGAACTCATCTCAACACTTCACACAAAATGAGTGGTGATGATATTTAATATTTAAATACATCATACACTTGACTTGTGTATATACTTACTTAAATATTTGAAATGAATAAATTGTCCCGCAGTGTGCTTTAAATGTTTATAAACTGTAGAACTTACCAATTAGCATAAATATAAAAAACTTAATAAATATGGTTAAGACAACTACGATTGTTAAAGTTAGTTAGTTGGTTCGAAGTATTGTAAGAGTTCCTTAAAAATTCAAGTTGTTTACTGGATACAGGAAGTTGCGTAATTGCTTTGAACCTAGGGTATGCCTACACTGTATTGTCCAAATACGAAATTTTTTTCTTTTTTTTCATCAGTGTCGAAATGACACTCCCCACTGGGGAGCCTGTGGGTCAGGCCGCCCTGCAGCCACTTCAGTTTTATTGTTCCCCTCCGCATCAAGTTGCGAACAATGAAGTGTGAGCTGGACTGTGCCCTCGGCACCGTGATCCTGCCCTCTTGGCTCCCTAGCTCCCTGGCTCCTTTCTCCCTGCTCATTGCTTTTTTTTTAATTCGATAAACTGCCCTCGGAAGACTCGCAGCGACCTTGGTTTTGTGGCGCCCGAAAGCCTAAAAGCAGGCAGCGCTTTTGTGCCGCAGAGGCTTTCAAACGCCTAAGCCGCTTAATTACAACGAGTCGGGGGCACCAGAGTTTGCCAGCTATTTGCTTAAGACGCGAAAATGTGATTAACAAGTGTGAAAAGCCGCCCGGTTCTCCCCACACTTTTTTCTCCATACTTTTTGTTTTTTTTTTCTGTTTCTGCATGTCTTGTTTCCCAGTTTCTTAGCGAGTTTGGTTGGAGTTTTATTTTGCTTGAATAACTTTAATTGATTTAGTTTGGCAGTGTGTGGGTGTTTTTTTTTTGTTCTCAGGGTGGCAAAGGTGGGATGATTTCAATTACTTAAAAATTAGAAGAACTTTTGGCGCAGAGACTCTCTCTATCCAATTTCCAAGTCTCGCAAATACATAATTTACCTCAAATCAGAAATGCTTTCTAACTGACTTTGGTAAAATACAATGTAATTGCTGTTTATAAAGACTTTAATATTGCCAACACTTTACCGCCGAATGTAAACCCGTATGAGTGCAAAATTGATTGAATTTAGCCTTTTAAATGGGCTTAACTTGCCGCTGACAAAGGACAAAGTTGCCAAAGGATTGTCGTAGTTTTTGTTGGCCGCACCAGATGCATCATTATCAAGCCGAATGACAGGTGTGCGCTTGCCAATTTGGGCCACCTCTAATTGAATTTAGTCAACTCCGGTTCTCCGTGTCTTCACGTTTGTCTGTTTCCTCGACTTCCCACGACTTGGCCTGGCTTTTTCATTGGGGGATCGTGGCTGGAAGGGGGGTTGCAACGGAATGAGCCGAAAAACTTTCCTGCCCTGTCATTGTAATACACACCTCGACGAGCCTTGGCTGTTGGCGTAGTGTGTGTAGTAGTGGCTTCTGGAGCCACAGCTCCTGGCCTCAGCTCCTCCAGCTCCATTGTTAAGTTTGTAGTTGCTGCCGTGTCGAGCAAATCCCAAGCAAGTTGTCTCACTGTGCCGACTTCGCTTCGCTTCGCCTCGCCATCGACGCCACCACCGCCGCCAAACAATTAACGTTAATGGATCATGGTAACTTTTTCGCCTCTTTGCCATTGTGAAATCCCAGCGGTGGCGTGTAAACTGGCAAAAGTGGGGAAAGCAAACTACCATCAGCCAGCGAGCTCAGGGCGAGCCATCAAAGATGTCTGCTGCTCCAGCCCGCTCCTTTCCAGCTTAGGCCACCTACTTTCAGCTGCTTAAGCTGCAGCGCAGGATTCTGCTTTACCTACACTGCAACAAAGGATAGTTCTCAAGGATTAGTGGATACAAAACTATTAAAATGAAAGAGTTGGTAAGCTAAAACCAATTAGATATGCCAATCTATTAGCTTGCAGATAAGTGAAATGAGTGAAAGATATATGCTGATATATTGATTCTAATCAAATAGGGACTTTGAATCCTTTGCTTCTTTAAATATCGAATTTATTGATTTAAGTAGTAATGTTTCCCCAGTGAATCCTCCAGTGTCCTTCCAGCAGCCTTGTCAGGACGCTATCTGTGATAGACAAGGCTGGCTGCGCTCCTTTCGACACCGGTCGCCAGCCGGTTTTGGCCAAGTTTTCTGCTGGTCTTTTGCTGTTTTGGCGGTGCTCTTGCTGCGACTCCGTTGGCAAACTTTCCTCCTACTTTTCACTTTTTTCTTTTGGCCCTCCTTACTTTTCCTTACTTTCGATTGCGGTGGGCGGCGAAGAGGATGGGGTATGATACGATGCGAAAGAGATGGAGCTACTAGCTGTGAGTTGCGAGCAGCGCGCGCAACTTTTAACACACTCAAGTGTCGTAATTTTGGCTGATTTTTCGCACACAAAACAATATTAATGCTGGTAGTTGCATGGGGCGCGCGGGATCGACGGAAAAGCCTCCATCTACACCGCCACCCACCGCAGAAAAAAAGTTAAATGAAAAGTTTTGCTTGCGCTGCAAACACGTCGCTTTTCCTCAGCCGCTTTTGCCAATGCGTCTGACTTTCGGGCTGTGAGTCGAGTTTTCCGCCGCACAGTAGGTGAGTGTGCAGGAGTGAGTGTGTGTATACATATGTAAGTAGGCTCCGCTTGGCAAATACCAGAGTATGTGCGTTTCAGTGCGAGTGTGTATGTGTGTGTGTGTGTGCACGTCGCACCAAACTATTGAGCAAGTTTTCAACAAGCCGCCTTGCCGTGAATAGGCAGCGATTTTTCTCTGGCCAAAACTAGCAACATCGCACCGTGGTTTTGGCCACTTTAAATCATTAAACCGTTTAGAAGAACTGCAAAGAAACTCAAAATAACTCAATAACGTATACTCATTACTTCAAAAAATCAAGTATACGCTTAGTTGTCCCCGTCGTGTAAAAAGTGCATTATTTTGTCACCAGCCAGTTTCTATAAAACTAAAGTGTCCAGATATTCATTTAGCTGCCGTGTTTGAACAAACTCAAGTTCATTAGAATTTAATAGGCCATAATTTAGACCACTGTACTAAGCAGCTAAACTCAAGAGGGGGGTAAAAGCGGAAGTCGCATCGTCACGGAGAACCGCTCAAGAGGGGCAGGAAATGTGGGGCGATGGGTTGGTGCGTTGAGGTGACTGGGCGGATGTTGGCAGAAAAAAGTTTGGGCTCAGCTTAAAAGTTATTAGCGTTTTTGGGGCGGCTCAGGGGCAGAAAAAGAGCTGAATGAGAATCAGAAACCAGCGCATCTACGCAGGCAACCAGAAAGCACTTTCAGTTCGGTATGTGGTGCGTATGCACGGTGCGAAAAAATGGGTAAATTGTTGCATAGTTGTTAAATAAAATGAAAACTGTGGACTTGTTAAAAAATAAATCTCTATCTTAATGATTCAACCTGCAATAAGACTTCTCACTTAATACTTGGATACTTTTGGAAGGAATGTATAAAAAACATTTATACATTTTTTTACAAGCTGATTTCTTTGATGAGCATAAATTCCAGACAGTCAAGAACAACCTAATTTTTTATCACTTAGCTGTTGAACGAAATAAATTTATATAATTCAAATATTTTTCTCTCTGTGCGTGTATGTGTGTGCGCCCCCTTTTTGTAAGTGGTAGTTGAGGTGAGCAGCCGAAAAATGCGACCGTGCTATACGGATTGAGGGGGCGGTGGGGGGTGGCAGCGAAGTCAGCTTGGTCCTGGTATTCATATTTGTGTTTGAGGCTTAGTACGTTATTAAGTTGTTACGTTTGGCCTGCTACAAGCAAAAACAGCAACATTAGCACCACCAACTGAACGCAGCGGGTGGTTTGGGTGGTGCGGTGGTTGGGTGCTTTGAGTGGTTTGGGTAGTCGCGTGGGTCTCGCGCTCAACTCTCAAAGGTATTGCGTGATATTTCAATTTGTTTTTAGTTGTAAGTGGCTTAAAATGATTTAATAACTCATCAAGGGATTTGCTTGTTGTTAGGTATTTACTTTAGTTTTCGTTGCCGCTGCTATTTCACATTTTCCTGCTGATTTTCCCGCTGCTACTACTGCTACTATTTGCGCGGGTTTACCTCAGACTATGGCTTGGGTCTACAGGGTTTTGGGCTTGGGATTGGGATTTAGTTTCGCTTTTTTGGGTTTTCTGCCTCCGCAGGATCGACTTATGGCATGCGAAAGTTTTTTAAGTAGTTTTGTCGTTTCATATTAACGAAGTTTCGTATTAGTTTTGCGCTTTTTCGCTTCTTCACCATCATTAATACAAATAGCAAACTAAACTCTGAATATTGTGTATGGTTGGGGTTTGAGGTTTTCATTTTGTTTTTTTTTAGCTGCCAGCAACTATGTGCTTTCAACGCCCCCATAACCTCGGAAAACCCCCAAATGCGATGTTTGCCGTTATAATGAGCAAAATGTATTATGCATGTTAGCGTTTGTGCGTACAAGTGTGCTTTTGTGTGTGTGCACATAGTTTTGCGGCAGCTGTGTAAATATTTTAAATGCCGCTTTAGACCTAAATGCACCCCAGGGAAGCCGCCAGCCACTGTTGACAAGTTCGCTTTTTTCCCGTCAGATCTGACTTACGTTTAATTAAATAACGCACAAAAGGAGGCATTTCTTTTAACATACGTGGATATTTCAAAACCATAGGGTTGCTTTGTAAGATATAAATTAATGACTAGTTAATAAAAAATGAATTAACACAAAAGATATGTATACATCTGATCTGATTGATTCCCATTAAAATACCTTTTTTTGACAACACTGTCGCTAGCATTTTCTACTATTTTCTCAGCCTCATCATGACTTAAAATTGGGTGTCTTTCTATGTTTGCATTATGTATCTGAGGTTATATGG
>NW_022881536.1:0-26304 GCF_004382145.1 Drosophila mauritiana
GAGAATGTTCTTCCGATTTAAATGGCTTCTCGTTTGTGTGCTCTCAAATGGAGTGCAAGTCTAATTGTAAAGTTTACTTTAAAGCTCATCAACTTCAAGTGTGATTTGCTTCGTAGTTTCTCGAGCTGAAAATAAAGCACTCTCGAGCGAAAAAGCCAGGGATCAACATTCTCAGCTGCGAAAGCCGACTTTATTTACTCAACTGCAAATCCATGGACATTCTATTATCTCGAATTTAAGTTGGCGATTAAAGTTATCCTTCGGTCTACTTCACACCAACCGAAATGCGTTGAAAATCTCAGGCAAAGTCCTTTTCGCCGAGCAAAAGATTTAGAATCAAATTAAATGCTTGTTGACATGTCATCCACACATACACCCGAAACCGGAAAAAGGATTCAAGTTACTTGTGGGGGCTAAGCGGCGATGGCAACGGGTAACGGGCGGTAAATTCGGGCGATAAGGGTTAGGGGTCGGTGGTTAGGGGTTGGGGTTGGGGTTGGGGTTGGTGTTGGGGCTAAGCTGCTGCATCAAGTGTCATGCAATAAATATCACTCAAAACTTTCCTCTTTTCGGGGCATGTGTAGCGATAAAATGTATCTAATTTAAGATGTTTTGCCGCCCGAGCAAGCTGCATTCCAAGCCACCCGAACTCTTTGCCCAACTTCCGAGGAGCAGTAAACAATTTTAATTTGACAAAACTTTTTACCTTTGACCGCAGGTGGCTCCAGTGGGTGGCAGAGCAGTGGTTTAGTTGGGCACATCCCTTTTCCGGCAGCAACGTGAGGTCAATGCGGCAGGTTAAAGTCTGACGTCTGTGCGACGCAAGAGACGCAATCGGGGCACTACAATAAAAGGAGAATTTTCAAAATTGCAGCACTAGGCAGCACTGGTGCAGTGGAGAATCTCTTCTCGGACATCAGTGCTGCCAATGTGGCTAGTTTTTTGAATGCATTTAACTATGTGTGTAGAAAAAGATACACTCATTTGTGGTTAGCTAGGCACGGTTAATGGGGTAATTGAACTTCATAAGTTCCTCCCCCGTATTGCATAGTTCCCTAACTCATCTGGTATTAGCATAGTTCAACTTTATTCATTTACTTCTGCCATCATTGGCATCTCTCAAGTACGCACACACATGCACGTATGTATGTGTATATTCCATCTCTGTCGCCACGTCAAGTATGAAATTGTTGTGTTCACACTAAACTTAAGTAACTGAATTAAAATGCGGCTAATAGAGTAGTTGCAAACACATGGAGCTTAAATGGGGGGAGCGGCTGGTTGGGGCTGCGAGGGGCGTGTGACGGAGTAAGATGACCAGATTAACTGACTAGTTTATGGCAATCCCTGAAACCGAAGGACGGACCGGCCAGCCAGTGTGTGGGCGTGTGCGTGTTTCTGTCACTTGGCTTCTTCTTTTCCTTTATTTTGTACTCCTCTTTTGCCTCTGCTGACAGTTTCTACAGGTGGAAGACAGATGGCAGATGAGTGGTGGATGGAGGTCCTTGATGGACGGGCTAAGGAATTTCTGCTTTTGATGGGCTGCATAGGGCTTTCCTGCTCGTGTATTTAAACAATTACGCTAAATGGCAAGGAAGGAATATATCAATACAGATATTTCTAGATTGTATACCAAATACAATATTCACTGGAAGGATTTATTGAAATCAACAACCTGAATATTCACTGGAAGGATTTATTGAAATCAACAACCTGAATATTCACTGGAAGGATTTATTGAAATCAACAACCTGAAGCCATTTGCTTCCAGTTTTGGCTTCCAAATTTTTCCCAAATCTTTTTGGCTGTGTGCGATTTTCAGCATTGTGGGCTGTCAATCAAGTGCAGGAGTTTTTAACTGCAATTGCGAATCCGAGATGAGGAAAAACAGCGAAACTAAAAGGAAAAGTGCGGAAAAGCTCACCAAGATGGCTGGCTGTCCTATATAATGAAATAAAAGTGAGAGCAAATCCGCGCGAAGAATGCAAATTAAAGTGCAAATTGAAATCGAAATGACAGATCCCGGCCAGCCTACCCCAGAGTCCTTCTGCTCCTGCTCGTGCTCCTGCTGCTGCTGCAGCGCGTCATCGTCAGCCTTATCGTCATCAAGCTGAGATACTCTGAGAGTGAGTTGCTCAAGTGGAGGAGGGTGCCCCATTCGAATGGGGCGCCCCTTTTCCTAAGAGAAAACAATGCGTGTGCATTGTCAGCGGAAAACTTGCGAGGGGAATGCGACCTGCGAGACAGATGCACTATAAAAATGAAGAAATTATATAGCATACTTATGGGCGATGCAGCACGTGCACCTCGAGAGCGAACAGCACTGAAGGGTGGATTTGCAAGATTCTGGCAGAAAAGCCAGAAATACACGCAGCGACTTAAGCGATACTCTGCTCAAATCTATCAATTCAGACTAATAATATATGTAAAATAAATTAAAATAATATACAAGTTGCTCAAAACCCAATTGATGGACAAAAAATACGTAATTTATAAATGACTCGCTTAGATTTATTAAATAAAAAAATCGCTAAAAAACATTGTACATTTTTTAGCATTTATTAACGACTTGAAAGGAAAAAATAAAAACCATGGCAGAGCTTTTAAAATTCCAATAAATCCACCTGAAGCATCGAAAATAGCTCGTAAAAGTTGCGAATAGTTCTGAAAAGAATTTCACATGAAAATTTGCTCACTTTGTTTTGTATATCTCCTTAGTTTTATTGCGTACACATGCCAACGCGGTGCTGGCAGTCGGGGCGTATACGTAATCTTGCACAATGTGAATAATCTCTGCTGGCCATTAGGGCAGCCAACAAGTTTTGCTTTTGGCCTTGCTGCACACATACATACATACATACATATATAAACCCGCACAGGTGTAACTGGGTGTGCGAAAGAGAAAGTTAAATTAAAAAATGTCAAATTGCATACATTTAGGAGCTAATGAAATAAGTTAAGCGACAACAACAACTGCAAGCGTTGCCGAGCACTGAGTACTGCGTTAAGTACCTCTGTATGGGTATGGGTATGTGTGTGTATGTATGGGAGCTGTGCATGTGTGTGCATTGCAATTTGAATTAATTTGACTTTTTTATGAACTTTAAGTATGCCAACAGCAGCCCAAAGCTAAGCTATGCTCCTGTTTTCCTAGGTCCTTGTTGTTGTAGGTCTGGCAGCTATAGTTGTAGTTGTAGTTGTAGTTGCAGCCGCTCTTGTTGTTGTTGTTGTTGTTGTTGTTGTTGTTGTTATTGTTGTTGTTGTTATTGTTGTTGCCACTGCAGCTGTTTGGCTGCTGTAAGCTTGTGGCCTGTGCTTCACTGTATATGTACGTGTTTGTTGGCCACGTCGAGCGTTGATGAGATGCCAGTTGAGTTAATCAGGAAAACATGGTGAGCCAAAGGCGCCGACAGAGATAGATATATATGTATGTGAAGTGCTGCAACCAGCGTGAGCGAGTGGCGGCGAGTGCGAGAGAGAGAGGGGGATAGAGACCAGTGGGGAGGCATGGAAAATGGTATCCTTCAAGGCAGCGCTCTCAAGGCTCCCCTCGTCGTCGGCCACTTAAAAAATCATAATCATAACCAATTATGATTACGCCAGGCAACCGAGCCATAAGCCAGATGAGCCAAGCTGCCAGCTTTGGCCTTGGACATTTAGTTAGAAAGAAAAAAACCGGGATTACTTAGCCGATTTCATTAGAGAGTGAAGGCAGTATGCAGCACAAGAGATATTGGGGCATTTCGGATTAAAGGTGAAGAGTCGTAAGCCTTTCGGGGTCACGCCTCAGTAGACTATCTCAGCCAGCTTCGGTGTTGCCGCAGTGAAACCTATTCGTAGCTGCAGGCATAATAATGCTGTGTGTTCTCTATGACAGGTACGATTACACACTTTTATCGAACCGAAATCGATTTCCCTGGGCCCCATGATATCTACTTGACCATCATCCGATTCCGATTCTGGCCAACTGTCCATCATCCATCTATCAAAGTATCTATTTATCTTTTGTATCTTTCTATCTGCTTAACTGCGTCATCATCATCGCCATGATGGCCTTGCATGTGGGTGAGTGACTGTGTGTGTGGGAATATCTGTGCCATTCTCCCGCTGCCACTTCCACTTCCCACTTCACTTCCCTTCCACTTCCGTTCGTTGTCTTGGGCTTCCTGCGAGAATGCTGCTTGTTGTTGTGGATGGCGTTGATTGCTGTTGACTTTGATTTTTGCAATCTGCTTTCGATTTATTTTATATTTCTTCCAGGTCACTGACATTTGTGTGTGCAATGTCCAGTGTCCTCCTTTCTTGCTCCATTCACTTCCTTCTCCGGCTCCAGCTCATTCTCTTCCCCATCCGCATCCCCTTCCTCATTCCCATTCACCCACACATGTCCATCATCGTCATTTTTTCACCAGATCCTGCAGCTTCATATTGCTTTTGATTTCTAATTTGGTTCATTGGCTCTGGGCATGTCCGTCTAGTCCAGTATCTTTATCACCCCCCTCACCCCACCTAACCAGATTTTTCCCCGGTGTTCCCCCTGATTTGGCACACCCCTTCCCCCCAGCCAACAACACATCCCATTGTTGTTTCTGCATGAAATTTGAGTAAATAGCTAAAGCAAAGCGAAATATGTCGACACATGCGGGCAGCTTTCCATTGTGGCTAAGTGTTGGTGTGTATTTGCTGGCATGTGTGTGTGTGCATGTGTGCTATTGTGGTGTGCGTGGGTGGCTGTGTGTGTATTTGTGTGATTGGGGCTGGAAATGCACATTTTGGCGCCCGCATTTTTCAGCACCAAGTGTTTCGATTTGGCCTGGTTAATTTCCCAACCATTTTCATTTCTAAACCAGATACTCAATTGTCTTATTCCGTATTGGATCTGGTGATAGCTCTTAAAGCATGAAGCCCAACAACTAACTAATTATAGGAAGCTATAAATAGAATCATAATTAGTTTTTATCCGCAATTGGCTTTTCTTTATTACTCATTGAACCAATCAAATGAATTTGCACTATTCATAAACACAAAATATCCATTTTGAGGCATTCAAAATGTGTTAAAACTACTACAAATTTTTTACGGAATTTGCGAATTGATCTGCCTGATTACTATCAATTAATAAAAATGTTACACACAATTTCATGATATTTACAATAAATATCCCAACTATTTGCGCATCCAATCAATCAAGTCTGCTGGGTATTCAAAATTCGCTTAAACAAAAAATGAAAATGTCAGAGTTTTTAGCCTGGTGGTTCGGTCTTCTTTTTCTTTTGGCCCAGCTTGGGTGTAGAACTCGTTATTGTTTCGTCTGATGGATGCCATGACAAGGTTTTCATAACTTTTTACAGCATGCAAAAGCGATGCAAAATATTCTCTAACACTGGCCCAGGGATTTTCCAATTGTTCCCCTCCGACCGTTGGAAAAACTCTTATTTTTGCTGCCAATCAGCAGAGAACTAAAAATGTGACCACGAAAAATATGCGGGGTTGGATTGAAACGTTGGGGGATTGTTGAATGTGATGTGTGTTTTTGGCATTAATATAAAAGGCAATCAAAATCAAATCAAATGAAAATCGTTCCAGTTGTTTTTGTGTGTGTTGACAAGTTCATTATGTTTGCATTGCGTTTCGGTTAGAGTTGGAGTCCCCCTTTTGTTTGTCCACCGATATGACCAATAATCAATGGCTAATACACACACATATGTGTGTGTGTGCGTGTGTGTGTGTGGAGGCTGAGACGCAGACAAACAAATGCTTGGGCGCACATTAAAAGCGACTTGGGCTAGCCGCAAATTGAACTAATTTGATGTGTGAACAGCGGCTAAAATGGAGCAGGGGTGTCCTGCCATTGATGAGCAAAGCCAGATGGATAGCACTCCCGGATACATACAGTTGAGGTCAAGAAAATACGAGTATGTTGCAACTCTGGAAACCGTATATTCAATACCCTTAAATCTATGCACTGTTTTCTATTACAACTAGGAAACCCTTATTGCAAATCTAGATATATATCGTTCGATATATATTTTCTTTACACGATATTCACTACTATTTTGACTTCATGTGTGCGTATAATATGTGTGTATTGATTGACAGCCAAAAGAAATGGTGTTCTTGGGCTTGGCAAGGGAATACGCAGACAGGACGAGTGTCCAGATCCGAAACCATCTCCCGATGCTCTGTGTTATGATTTTGTGATATATATACCGCATTAATTCAATTTGATGTGGAGCTCTTGTTGCCAGACTTCGGCCTGAATTTCGATAAACAGGCCGGCCGGCCAGCTTCTGCTACTTAATATGGATTCCATCTGTCTACGAATTAGTTAGAGCGACTTGGGCAGCTAACGAAGCTGGTCGGTTTTAATAACAAATACAATTTGTTTATCAAAAGTCTCGAAGCATCTGACTGCAGGAAGTCCGCAAGCCAAGAGTGCAAGAGTACGTGGCTGCAGGAATCAAAATTGAAGGAGTCTTTAAGGCAAGTGTGGGATTAGCCTGGGACTTGTTAACAATGTTTCGGCGCTGAAGCCTTGAATTATCAGCATATGTGTGAACAAATAATACTATTTTCGAAGGTATTTAAGCAGACTGAAGAACTTATGAGTGTAATACAAAGTAGCCTTATTGAATTTTAAGTATTTCGCATATATCTGATCGCTATGTCACATGAGCTAGTTATTTAAAGCTTTCTTTTAACGAATTTTGCATTCGGCATTCAAAAGTCAGACTGTTGGTCTATGGATCAACTCCCAAAGTAGTCTGAAATGAAAACAAGTAGCTGCGCATTTGGGACCGAAGCGAAATGAATTCATCATGTCGAACAAACGTCGAGTTATTTGCAATTATTCCTGCTGGCTTCCAATTAAATTAGCATACAATCAATCGAATACATTTACTATTCATACGGCAAGTGTGTGTGTGGGTGTGTGTGGGTGTGTTCATGCTGGCTCGATCGAATGCCCATCGTTCAGATAGATTTATATATGTATATATAAGTTGATGTGCATCGCCCAGATGTTGCGTATATACATATATATAAATATACAGCATCACAATGAGTTATCCTTACGCTCATTACATTTGGATTAACATGCTAATAATGCCAATGGGCAGCATTCAGTTCTCCTCGTCTTTGGTCGTCCTTGTGGGTAGGCTGTATGTAAATGCGGGCCGTACTCCACTTGGGATAAGTCCTGCTCATCCTGACTACTGGTATCCTACGCACTTGACTGAATAATTTAACAAATGCATGGGAGCTGCAAACCAGAATGGGATGGCAAATCGATGTTTGGCATTGATAGTTGGAGTGTTATAATTGTATGTTTGACAATCTTCATAACTGTCAATTAGATTGCCATATTGCCGATGCCGATGCCGATGCTGGTGCTGGTGCCAAGTTGGCCAGTTGGGCCATCGCCAGCCCCCGCTCGCTTATCCCCTGCTAATGTAATTGTTTAACACACTGCTGGGCATTATTATAAACAAATGGCTGTCTGGACGGACAGACAACGTAGATGGATGGACGTACTGCAATACGATTGCCTTGATTTTATTGACTGCACTGCGATTGTGGTGCGCAGCACATACTCTTACTCAGCTTATTTGCATATGTGGAAGGTTGTTCTTATCACCCGATCCTGCCACCCCACTCCATGCCGTGCCATCGCATTCCATCCATCCATCCATCCCAATGGGCTGCCTATTTTGATTTATGGCAGCAAATTGTGCTTTGGCCTTTTTGAGTGGCTCAAGTGGTGCAGTGGATCTGTATCTGTATCTGTATCTGTATCTGTGCCAAATTCCGAATATCTCTTGAGAGAGCCGTATTAGCATTTAATTGAAGGATTGCCAGGCCGTTGAGGGGAATTAGTCCCGATAATCGAGCATTGCTGCTGAGCACGGTAAATAATTTAATTCGAAGTTAGTTGCAAGTGGAAATTACACGCAATTAATTCGACAAATTTTAAATAAGAAACGTTGTACGCTTTAAAAATGCCAGTATTCATGTTGAAATAGTGTGCGTAGTTTTCCTTTATTTAACTGAACTTTCGTTTCTATTCCACTTCACTACGTGTTTTTGTTTCCCCCCCCATTTTCCAAACTGAGATCCCTAGACAGGTGACTGAATAACGCAGTTTGTCCGCCTCAAAGTTGCTTTGAATTTTGTTTTTCGGCCAGGACAATGCGACCAGATGTCGCAGTCGTCCTTTGGCCGCTTGTCAATGTCGCTCCTTGATGGCCGGCAATGCAATTTGGCTAAGGAAAATGGCCAAAAGGATGCCGAGCACACTGAATACGCAAAATACGGAAAATGCGAAATGCAAAATGCAAAATGCAAAATGCTGGGCTCTCACACAATCGGAGGCATAATGCATAATTATACAATGGCCCAGACGCCAAGGACGATCCAAATGAAGCGAGCTTCAGGGTCCTTATCAGGACATCCGCTTTCAGCGATTTTTAATTGCTATTGTTCGAGTTTATTGTTTTATTATAAAGGCCAAGTGAATGAATAGACAGAGCGGGGCTAGGGAAAAAAAAAATACCGAGAGACAGAAAGTGGTCACGAAAATTTTCATTTAATTTCTTTTGTCGCTTCAGTCGGTCGTTTGGTTTCTTTTTCGCAGCGTTTTCTAGTTCCTTCTTTTTTTTCGAAATAAATATGGCAACAATTAGCTGGCCGAGGATAAGAAACTTTGGCCAACCATAATTGCAATAAGTCGCAAATTAATTATGTACTGTCAGCAAGCGCTCCTGCAGTCGGCGTGTATTCAATTTGCAGTAATTTGCATTTGAAAAATGTGCTTAGGGACATAGTAAGGACCCTCTCTAAGCTACGAAAACATGGCGAATAACAACGAAAACTAATTGTGAAAGGCTTTAAGAAACTACGATGAAATTCAAAACAATGATTGTGCAATTTGAATAGCTTGTCGAAACATGCGGCCCCCTTTTAATGCAACAATGCCTTCGAACTGCGCGTCCTTCGGATGACAAGAACATCAAATTAATATGCACTTTTCCAACACTTGATCCTGGCAAGTGGGCATGTGGAGTGGCCGGTGGGAAGCCGGACACACTGCTATCCCCTGTATGGAGAATAGAAGGACCTGGCCGCAGAGTGCGCAAAAAAGGAGCGAAGGGGCAAAAGGAATTTGTATACAAATATGGCGAACAAATATAGTTGGAATGAAACAGCAGCAGAGTGCACTTGAAGGGCACTGGAGAGAAGGAGGGCCGAAAAACACGGGCATAAGTGCCAGGTCCTGGAACAAGGACGATGGGAACCACTGCGTCGACGACGACGACGACGTAGCCACTACAATAATCATAAAAGCGCAAAGAAACACAGCCACACCGCACAGCACATGTGCTCCGCGGGATTCCGGAGAGTTGGGGCGGAAGTAATGTATTAATCCTGTTGAGGCCATATTTTTTATTGGCATTCGTTTCCCTGTGCCGGCGTGCCACCATGCGTATACGTAATTTGCATTAGCAATCGTTGTCAGCACAGCGCCACGCCCCCCTTGCCTTTCGGCCAGGTGATAAACCGCATTCTTATTATAACACCGCAAAGAAATAAAAGGGAAGGAAATGCGCACGTACTTGTGTGTTATAATACACTGAAAAATACACCAATTATTGTGAAAAAGTCAATCAAAAGAGCAGACAGTTCGCTGGAGTTCGTCTGGATATCCGAACGATTGAAAGAAATCATTCCTTGCACTAGCGTTTCTCTTTGTGTTGATTTAAATGTATTTAAATATATATGTTGTACAACCGACAAGGACAATTTAAGCCCTTTCATAAATATTACTGCTTCGGCGGCGGCAACGCGTCGCGTAATTATTATTACGCATACGCCCCGTTACCCGACGACCCCAAGCGTAATTCAGCGTTAAGCACGGTGGTCAACGGATGACAGGAACTGCGAACGGAAATAATTGTTATGCAATTTAAATTATTCCCTATTTAAATTGGCGCACATTATTAACGCACACAGAACATTTTGCAATTATATTTTGCCATAGAGTTATTTATTTCGATTTAAAATGTGCCCACTTTGCGTGGAGTTCAATTGAAGGCGCGCAGAATTATTTAAATAGGGTAAATAGCTGATTTTAATAATTAAGATTGCGCTACCGCAGGATTTATGAAAACCTCATTTTTCATATTGATTTCAAGAGAAATGTTTCGATTTATTTGCTTAGTGTTTCGCAACCTTTATATATATATATATATTGATATTTTTTTTAATTTCAAAGTAATGTAGCTGTCAGCCCACTGTTGACCATGGTTGACCAGGAGCAGGTCCTGCGGGGGCTGTACAAGGTCGTCGGTGGCGGGGGAGGGGCGGTACATGACGCTGGCTGGCGACAATTATGCGCATGTTGGCGGCTTAAGCAGCCATTATTCCTGCTGCCTCACTTAGCCATTCCCTTTGTCTGCCCCATACCCATCCCCATACCCATCACCATCCATTCCCTTCCTGGCCTTTCCCCTTGCCCGCCCCTCGCCTCGTTTTCCCCTAATTTCCCGCCGTCTTTTACAGGACTTGCACTTCCATTGTTACCGCTTGCTTTTTCATAAATTTAAATACAAAACATATTAAGTTTTATAGCCCGGGAGGGTTAAGTTGTTCGCTGTCCCCTGTGCTTGGAGTCCCTGTCGCCCGAAAGTCTGCATATGTTTGAAATCCAGCTGAGAATTTACTAACTCCGGCATGTGTGGGACCGAACTGCATTCGAGGAGCAGGGAACAAGGAAGTGGGGCAAAAAATGGGCGACCAAAGCAATTGCCGGGTAACGTTAAGCACTCGAAAAGCTTCCGAGGAAAACGCTTAGCAAACAATTTGAGCAGCAGATCCTGAAAACGAATGAAAATTGGAACGGAAAAGGGCAGGAAGGCGAAATGCAGAGGAGTGGGGCTGGCAAATTCACAGCGCCGTTTAAATGAGTGGAATGAAATCATATTAATATCCGCATGAGTTGCCATTATGGCCGGGATCGCGGGCCTGCTCCAAGTTCACACAGTTCATCATGGGTTAAGTCCGGGAATCAGATTTAAAATACTTCCATTTGTGCAAACATAATAATTGCATTTTATTTCAATTCGTAATTTCGTAAAAAATTTCCCCTCGTTCAAATGCATTTTTGTATGCGGTTGAAAGTGGAAAACTGGTGTCTGGTTACTTTAATTTTTTTCCATTAAATTTAAGTTGTTCTCTTTCTGTCCTGTCAATTTGTTTGTTTGCTTGTTTTTTTCTTGTGCCCGCATTTTTTCGCCAACTGCGCGACTGGAGTTCAGATATTTTCTTTGAGTCTGAAATGGTTTTGCTCGATGGCTGAATGATATCGAAATAAATGCACAACCCGAGATGCATTTAAAGGCGACTTAACCCCCACCTTAACCCCTCATTGCCATTCCTCCGGCTGCTTCTTATGAAAATTTCGTTGGGTTTTCCTTTCACACGCAAACGGAACCAGAAATATCAAGTGGAACTGCATTGCATTTCCCTCGTGCGTGAGTGTGTGTGTCTGCGTGTATCTGTGTGTCTGGCATAAATACAGTTTACTAAAATTGAATTCATTATGCTGAAAATACAAAAACAGACAGACCGAAAGACACAGCGAAAGCATACAGCACTCGCCCCACATAAACCATATAGGATAAATATATAGCTATCGATGAACCTCCATCTCTATGCGAATATAATATATAATGGAGTCAAAAGCAAAATATTACCATGCATAAATAACGGATAGAAAAACCAATCCATATATATGAACACTGAAATGGGAGTGTATATGTGTGTCACAAACAAGTTTATCCGTTTCTATATCTATTTGTTTATCTTATTGTGGGGCCTCGAAAAATCTATACACGCACACAGAAAGAAAAGAAGTGTGAGTTTCAACAATTCAAAATGGAATGCAATCGAAAGGATTCAACTGAAAGCTTCAGCTATTTGTTTAAAAAGGAATCATAGTTGCTGAAGGGGTAATTGTTTTCAGTGCACTATATAAATACGTATAATGCACCAAAAATGTGTATATAAAGAAAAAAAAACATGAAACAGGGAATAAAAGGAGAATGCCATTGCAATGGCCCCATTTTGAATGCGACTCCTCCATTTTCGTTTGGCTTTCGGCGCCCACTGTCATTGATTTACTTTCCCAGCTCTGGCCCCTCCTCCTCCACTGATTTCCCCCCCGAACTGCAGTTCCTCCTCCGCCCAAGCTGGCCATTAACTAAATTGATTTGTTTTCAAATAAAAATACACATAACCGAACAAAAAAACGGGTCACCCCGTTTGGCAGCACAAAAAATCACCATACCGATGCATCCCGATGCATTGGAAATGGAATGCTATCGACAGGCCAATGCAATTCCCCTTAGATAAGAACGCCACTGAAAGCGTTCGGAAAAACCAACAATATGGAGATACCGGGATATCGACGCTTTTTACGACTCGTATTTTTTGTAACAAAAAATGGCATCTGAAAATTACATAACTCCGAAATGGATTTTCATGGATCGCATAACTTTCGGATTCAGCTAAGGCCTGTTTTCATATTAAAAACAACTAATTAAATACAACGTTTTAGATAAGATGCCTTTATACTCGAGGTATACACATATCTTCGCTGATTTTTTGCAAACAACTAACCCATTTACTTGTGGCAACTTGTCGACATGGCCACATTGAGAAATCACTTATCACTTGGCTTCCCCCCCAGTTTTTTTTTGGCACGTCCTCTTGTCGCATTTCATTAATTTAACTGCATAAATGTAGTGCACTCCCTCTAGTTATCCCCCCAGTTTTCCCCTAGTTTTCCCTAATTTCCCCCCTCGCTAGCCCGCTGCTCACCAGCTTCCTTGTAAACACTTTACTAAAGAGTTCATTTCCGTTTGCCGTTTCGCAAGCCAACAAAAAGGAAAAATCCCAGTAAAATCCGAGGAATAAAGAATGAAAAGTGAAGACAGAAGTGTGTGGCGAAAAAAGGGGTGTACGTATATGTGTGTGTGTGTGTCTGTGTGCGAGCGTGGGCGATGGCGGCGGGGGCGTGGCAAGCTTAGTTAGCTTCGACCCCTTGACCACGAAGCCCCTGCAGCCTGCCTCCTGCCTCCTGCATCCTGCATCCTGGTCATCAGCCCGTCTCCGGTTCGTTGAGGGCACGAGATATTTAAAAATTCTTTTGTCCTCGCTCCTTGGTCTTAGTGGTTGCCGCATTTTCATTTAGTTTGCATTATGTTTTAAATTGTCGCACTTGGCGCAGAACGACAAGACACTGAAACAAAAGTTGATAAAGATATTATGGGGCAAATAAAGATTCCTTGAATATAAAAACAAAACTGAAAGAGATTAAATTCTTAAAGTTTTGCCAAACAAAGAAAACATTCTATATGATTGTATTTAAACTATACCACCTTCTTTTTCAGTGGACTCAAAGACACATACTTAATGAGCTACAGCAGAACGTGTTGCACTTCTTTCTCTTATCTGCATGGCCATGTGTTTGTATGTGTGTGTGTGGTTGAGGGGCAGACAACACCTCTTGACCCCTCTGACCCCCTTTCCCCTTTCCCACCTCACTTGACCCCACTTCGGTGGCAATGCAGACATCATGACCAAACAACTTTCATTTGCTTACAAAGGATTTTGAACGAGAATCCTTGTCGGGTTGACAAAAGAGTCTTCCTCGGTTTTCGCCTTCTTTCATTCTATATTTATTTTGGCCTTTCTTCGCTGCAAATCAGTTGCGGCTTTCCCAGCAGTCAGCTAGTGAATGTGTGGCTTTTGAGCTGTAAAAAAATTAATTGCATTTGTCGATGGCGAAAAAAAGGAGTGATTAATTCAATCTACTTCATATGCTAGTCTATTATATATAATATCTATTCAAATTCGTATGTTCCATAAGCATACGCGGCGTTCTAAATGATTTCTAAAAATTAACACCATTTGGCAGGTGTTCAAAACAGAAACGAAAAGAATCTACAAGAAAAAGAAAGTGCACGGGAAAAGCGTTGGGAAAACTCTCTCTTGACGAGAAATTGCGGGAAATGGGGGCGGAGGAAGCTGGTAGGCAAATTCGAGGGTCTCCCTCCGGCTCCACTTGAGCAGCCGCCTCTAGTTGGGCTATATGTGTCATGAGCCATTTAAGCTCATTACGGGCATCAATTTGTGCGGGTGAGCTGGCGGGGAAAAGCCCCCGAGGAAACTGAAAAAATGATGCCTCGAAACCTTAAGTGCTTTCCACTTGCTGCTGAGCCATCTGAGGAAGTGGTAAATTGTTAATTTTAAGCCACCTGCTCCCCTTTTTTTATTTTGCCTGCGAATTCAGCAAGTTTTGCGTTTCGCGGTTCTTTTATGGGTCGCGTTTTTCAGCAGTTGGCCAGGTGACACGGATTTCTCTGCTTTCGGGCAATTAAATTCAATTTTATATGCCGGGCTAATTTTTCAGAATATATTTGCGGATGGGTGCATGTGGCACGTTTGCAAGATAGGAGTTGAGATTAAAAATATTATGTTTTTAGAAATAATCAAGATCACTCAGATTCCACTACTGTTTTGAACCCGTCTGTGTGTGGGCAGATATGTGGGTATTTTTGGTCATGTAAGAAGGAATAAGAAATTGAAATCCATAAAGCGCAGCAGCCATAACAATACAGAAAAAATCATAAAGGACGATGGAAAACTGAGGAGGAGGAAAGAAAAACGCGAAATGAATTTCACTTGAAATGTGAAAACATAAAAATTGTTTATGACTTCCGCTACGCTGCCTGCATCTGTCTGTCTTTGTCTGCGGCTTGGAAAAGGGCGGAAAAGCGGGGAAAAGCGGGAAACTGCGAGGGGTGGATTGGGAGAAAGTGGGCGGCTGGCTGCCTTATCAATTGGCGGCACTATCGAAAAAAAGTTTCTGGGTTAAAGTCTGCAAGTTGCATTCGAGAGTAAGGAGATCCTTTGACTCCACGAAAAGAACTAAAGATGGGCAAAGAAGAACGTTAAGGGTTAACCTGAATTCTGCATTTTTGGCAGCAAGAAGGATGTAATAAATATTTAAAAATGTTATTTGTTGCCGTGAAAAGCTTAAACATGCATAAATGCTGCTGGGAAACTTTTAATGGACTTTGGTAATTCTTTATTACCATTTTATTGAAAACCCTTTGTCGCCTCGTAATCAGCTGATCAACTCGGACAATAGGATCCTACGTCGTTTTAACTGGTAGGCTACCCTCACCTGTCCGTCAGTTGGTATGCATTGCATTCTGGCGGGGATTCCCCCACGCACCTGGCTCTGTCCACTCCATCGAGCGTTCCCTCGGTTTGTTCCGGCTTATTGCAATTCGCAACGTTGAACGTTTCATTTAAGGTTCGCACGGCGGTTGGTTTTCGACACGAAAAAAATTGTGATTATGGGTAATCATTGGCAAAAGAAACATTCGTGTGTGGTTGCAAAATGGAAAAGAAGTGGATTGTGCAAAAAACTCTTGGCGAATATTTAAAAAATCGCATCGCATCCAAATTAAAAGCGTTGAATAACAAACATTAACGATCACACCCGAATGTCTGTTGAATAAGTTCTGATGAATGATCCATTTTTTTTTTGCCGTGCACATATATGACTCTTTGGTGGGTGGTGCTGCTTTTGGGTGGTGCTACTTTTGGGTGGTGCTGCGTTGCCTGACGACGCGACAATGCTGCGTCCCTTGCCATTCGCTTTCAACCAAAAATAGCCGCATGCAATTGATTACAGCAAACGAATGAATGGCGGAGCAAACGGCGAGCCGGAAACGGTGAAAAAGCTGGGGGAAAATGCGGAAAACGGTGAAAATGGATGCGAAGCGGGGGAAAATCGGGGATGGAGCGGGTGCGAGGGCATCCAGTCCATGTATTATTCGATATTTGAATTGAGGATGCTGCGAATTGAAATCAAAGTAATGCAGCTCATTCCCTTGCTCTTCAAAAGATGACTGCTAGTTTTGGGGCTAATTTAGAACGATTTTAGAATGTAAGAATGTGTAGAATGTGTTATAGTAGTAGAAATTTTCGAAATAAATCATAATATAAGCATTCAATTTCATATGCACGCTTGCTCGTCGAACTTTCGTTGTGCTCCTCTCGACTTAATTAAATCCTTAAAACCCCAAATAAGTGGATTTATGAAATAAAAATATTGAAAATTCCGGAAATGCCAATCAGTATTAATCAAAGTTGCCTTTTTGCAACAAATTGTTATTAATTCGCTGAGCCATAATTAAAGTGCGCATGGCTGTGTGGTGGCAATGGCTGCATGTGTGAATAAGAGCTGTTTAAAGCGATTGCGATTCAAAGCAATTCAATTCAATTCAATTCGGAGCCATAAAAAGCGCCCCAAGACGACGAAGATGATTGCATAACACTTTAATCGCTCACCGGAAGCGGAAGTCGTGCTGCGTCCGTGTGAGTGTGCACGAAGTGTATGGGTGTGGGTGGTGTGAGTCGCACACTTAACCCATGACAGCCAGGGCGGCATACAAATGTAATTAAGATCGATTATACGCCTTCCTGCAGTCGCAATTTAAATCATTTAGAGCGCTAAACCATTTGGAAATAAAGAGAAACATTACTCACACGCCATCACGAATTCGTTTTATAGAAATTTCTCCTGCCTGCGAGAACATTTCAGTTCCACTCAAAGCGGACTTACATTCATTTGGTTAACTTCTGGATAACGACGAGTGTATGAATTTATGACGTTTTAAATTCTCCCAGTGAAAATCGTATTTCTAGTTTGAATACTTCTTTTGTTATTCGAATAAAACAATTGGTGGCCACGCCAGGGATGAGCCGTCGGGATGCTGCGTCTGGTTCTCCGGATGGGGCTACGTAACGACCATCATTTGTTGCAAAATGATGTATAATTTAATACCCGCAAAGCCAACTCCCCAATGGCGCACTCCCACACCAGGGTGACCTCCAAAACAAGCCAGACCCGGTCGAAGTCAACAGTGTACTCCACTTCACTTCACTTCACTTGGCTTCCATTTCATCTTCTCGCCGTCTTCTACATCGTCCTCATCCGTTGCCTCATCCCCATTCCCCCATCCCCATCCACAGTCATATCCTCATCCACATCCGGGACCCGGCCACGGACCACTAACGCGTCCCCAATGGGCAGCCAACAAAAACCGAGCACATGTGTATATAAAAAATACAACCCCACGAATCGCGGAGTGGGAAAAGAAACTCGGAGTACTCGTGCATTTAGTGGCCACACTGAGCGAAATGCAAAATCACCTGTAGCTAATCAGGAACAGTTCGTTTGGGCCTTAAGAAAACAATGCGTTTTCAGCATAGTTTTCTTTTAAATGAAGCACAGTTTCCGGAGATGGGAAAATCCTTTTTAAGAGGGGCAGCAGGATTTTTGCGCAGTGCAGGCGGCACTGCTTTTTGTGTTCGCCTGTCGCCGGAGGACCCAAAAGCTATAGCGCGGCCCTGTGGAAATGCGGAAATGTGGGGGGGCTATAGGTATCGGGGCTACAGGGGCCACGCCCGGCGGTTGTTTAACTCGAGTGCTGCACATAATTCATGTGTCCACTTGCAATTTTTCGTTTGCTGCGACATTGTTATGCTGGCCATGTTGTAAAAACGCCAAAAACAAAAGGGAGCCATTCGCCGAAAAAAGGAAAGAATGGAAAAGGAAAACAAGGAGCAGCACCTCCCCTCCGCCGCCGTAAAAAGGCACAATGTGATGTGAGGATAGAGAAGCCCAACATCCAGCATCCAGTATCCAGCATCCAAAGAGACGTGTGCGAGCGACTTTATATGCCATTATTAGTGTGTTAGAGACACACACTTTTTTTTTTGGTTTTTTTTGGCTGGTTGGGTGGTTGGGTGGTGCGGCTGGTTCAGTGGGTGGTTAGGTGACTGACTGGCTGACTGCGCGTGCGAGTCTCGCACACAAAATAGATTACTCAGTGTCGCAGCACTCTATCACGGCGCCAGATCGACTGCCGGCGAAGGAGGGCTGCGGGGGGCAGGAGACAGTGGTGAAAGTGGGTGAAAGGGGGCGAAAGGGGGTGGAAAGGGGGCGACGGCCATAGGTGTCGCACGGACAATGCCGCCCTGATGTGAATGCCAAGTAAATCTATTTTTTCCCAGAGGCCAGCAGATCGCTGCAAATGAAATGTGCAGAAAGTTGAGCTCATTTATTTATGAAAACCTATGATTTCTGATAAATTGTCATGTTCATTTCGGCGCATTTCGCTGTTTAAAAGTTTTGAATTTCCCCTTCTAAATAAATGGTGATCCAATGAAGTGACGGCCCAGACTCTTTAAGCCCTCAATTCCAGCGAATCCCAGTTGATTCCGCCAGTTGGCCATCAAACATTCAAGTGGCAGTAAAGTGCATTTTCACACATGTCACCCGTTGGCCAAAAAGCCCACTTTCCCCGCCGTTTAACCCATGCTGACCACCCTTAGCCGCATAATTTATGGCCCGACATTTATGGCTTTATGGCCTGCGTTTGTCACACCAGACCCGCCGAACACCATTCAGCGTTTTCCAGTTTTTAAACCTATTTTCCTCAGCTCTTCACTAATAGCGAATATGTAGCTAAAAAAAAGGCAGGAAAAAGGGGTAAACACTGATTAGGCCTCCAGGATCATTAGTAACTGTTGCAGTGCGTCCTTCCTTCGCTTATCTTTCACTTTGCTGGCAATTATCTAGTCAATCAATTGATAAATGGAACTTTTACTCAGTCCTGTCCCCAGTGTCTGGCTAAACGAGTCCTGGGGAAAACTCAGCCAGGGAAGAAAAGTAAAGCAAGAGGTCGAACAAAAAAATAAAAAAATTCAATGAAAAAACATAGTGGTCGCACCCACGACTACGAGTTACCCTTTGCCTAATAAATATTAAATACTTATAAAATCTTATTTTCAGATTGCTCTGCTAATGGAAAGCTAACAAAGTAGAGCATAATTGGGGGTAAGTCCTTTTAACTTCACTCTACAAATATGATATATAAAATATGTAAAACTCATATGCTGCGAACCATCTGATGGAGGCAATATACCCCCAAGAATACCCTGCACAAAAAAAGGAAAAAAGGGTCCCAGTTGGGGAAGTCGACTCGTCACTTGACAACGACATTAGGCGACACCCTTCAATGCCTTTGAAGACGGTCTTCACCCTTTTTAAGTGCCAAATTATCCAGATTCCTGGGCTGTTGCATCGTTCGCCTGATTAATTGCCGCGATACACGAGTCCATAGGCACCTACAATATATATATATATAGCTACACATATATTTACAGTCAGGTCACTGCATAGATTTCGCAAATTAATGTTGACATGCACAATAAATTTTGCAGCACTCGAAATCGAGCATTAGCATTAAATGTGATGTCACTCGATGGCTGTCAAACGTATGCGAAAATTGAAAATCCCCCATCGATTCCCAGCCCGTCCGTCAAGCCCTTTCGCCCGTCATTTTGGGCCGGGAGCTCATCGAACTGGAAAATTATTTGGTCATTATGTCAATTTAGTGAAAGCGATGTGGACGTGGACGGACACCACTGAAAACGGAACTCCCTCCGTCCGTGAAAAACAACAGTCGAGCACGACTCCAGTGGGAGAGGGTACGAATGAAGCCGACCACCAGTGCATTATAAAATTAATTAAATTTACAGTTTCGATGGCGCTTGACGTTGCTCTTGGTGTTCCATCGGCCATTTCTAGTACAAAGGGCGACTTACAAAATGATCAGCAGAGAATTTGGCATTATCAATTGATGCTATTCATAACTGATTCATAATTACATCTCATGCAATCAAATATGGATCATATATCTTCATAGACCATCTTCTCTCACAGATTTACAGTTTGATTTGAATTGTGTATAATTGAATTTCAACATTATTCACGTTTCAAGGCAAAATCAACAGGATTTCCAACTTGGGTATAAAATTACCACAATATAAAAAAGCATCACAAGGTGAACGGGTGGGTGGCGTCTTCGGACTGGTCAAATGTTCCAAAGCCCAATGCTTCACCGATCTGCAAGCTTGAAAATTAATATAAAATTGAATCCTTAAGCGTTAGCCTTAACTTAGTTCTTGGATTGCATCCTTGAAGTTGCTGAAAACGCGTTCAACTTCAATCATTTCGAACGTCACTTTGCCACTAATTAATTTATCGATTTCGCATCGAGTGACGAACACGCGCCCGTCGAATCGGGC
Source organism: Drosophila mauritiana (assembly GCF_004382145.1). Lineage (NCBI taxonomy): Eukaryota > Metazoa > Arthropoda > Insecta > Diptera > Drosophilidae > Drosophila > Drosophila mauritiana. Next base: position 20,230 of record NW_022881536.1, read on the forward strand.
GAGCCACGAATCGGTTATGCGAGGCATTCGATATCGGGTAGCGGTATCGGGCCGTCAGAAGTCATAAAAGTAAATATGTCTGGCCATATGTTAAAATATGTTTACTGTTTCAATTTCGCTGTGTGCACAAGCACATAAAGCAAATATCAATTACAGTTCTCTTTGTTTCGTCTTTTGCTGCCTTTTATTCCTCTGGTTTTTCCCTCCGGAATTTCCCATTTTTTCAACTTGCTCCATTTTTTGGTCTGCACGGCATTAAGCCAATTTATGGGCGTGGCATAGGCCTGGCATATCGATTGTATCGCTCATCGGTATATATACATAAATCTGAAGGAAGAGTGGGTTTGAACATTACCCTGGAAACGCATTTGGGATAATTTGCGTACACATCCATTCGGAAAAACGCTCCTTCGCATTTCGAAAATGGAAGCACTCGCCTTTTTGTGTGCCAAATTTAACTGAAACTGGCTTTTAGTCACACATTAAATGATGATCGAAATGAGAGTGTAGAGCATTTTTGTAATTTATAATTTGCGTTGAGCATAAATACGAATTTGGTTTTTGCGCCGGCCAACCGGCCATTATTTGTTAAATTAATTAAAATTCAATAATAAAAATGTTGAATGCAAACTCTTGGATTAAAGCTGCCGCGGGGGGATGGGCCGAAAAGGGGGCGTGGCGGATGGTAGTGCAAATTGCGAAAGTGGAAAATGGAAAATGTTTATTGGCATAAATAAATAATTGCTCACAAATGGTGCGCAATGGGCAATTTGTTTACAAATATGATTAATAAACATTTATTAAGCGCTGTCTAAGCGAAGTCAAGCAATAATTGCATTAACATAAATGTGAGTACATATATGTATAGCACATTTATATATTTGCACTGCCTCTGAATATTTGTTGATTCATTTTTTAGAACACTTGATTTGTGGCTAATTATTGGTGGTAATTCGCAAAATCTTTTCTTGGGAATGCAGCTTCTGCCAAGGTTTTTTTTAAAGTTAAAATAGTTTTTAAATTTAAAAATATATAGTAAGTAAAATAAACACATTTTCACTTGAATATCTTAATAAAATGGCGCTGAGCGTTCCGAAGTCGAATCTAAAATGTGTGAGATATTCAATCAAAAACTGAAATGGCCTACAGATTTGAGCAAATGTGATTGGAAATTTGTTCGGCCGCCCATTTTTGGTGGGCGTGGTCTGCTGTTGTTTGTGTGCCTTTGGCAAATAAACTGTAATTGTAAATAAACATAAATTTTAAAATTATTACAATACGCTTCGGCTTTATTTGCAACTTATTTATATGCGTTTTCTCGTTTTTTTTTTGTTCGTTCTTCCTTTGGAATGGGAAGGAAAAGCACGGATAGATACAACGCGGCATAATGGATACCGACACGCGATATAAATATTATTCGCTTTCAATATTTTTTATGCACTCTGCAAACAGAATTGGCATATGAGTGTGAACTAAAGTCGGGTATGCACGAATCGAAGGGCACTGGACGTTCGATTTTCATTGAAAGGAGTTGTTTAAGAAATATGCTTATATACTCACAAAATGGATATTCATCCAAAGAAACATGCATATATTGAGATGTTGTGCTGTTCTGTTTTATTTTTTTAATATATACGTATTCTGTTCTTCAGCGCATTTGTTATTCGCAATTAACTGATGAAATTTGCTCATCTTCAACGCCATGCACTTGTTTTTATTTTTTGCTGTCAACGTTGCCTGTTGCCACGCCCATCGCCCCCTACGGCTGTCTGGTATTCAATATTTTGTTGTTTCTGTATTTTTTTTCGATTTTTATTTATTTACTTTTTTGTGCCTTTGCCACTTTTGCGGATATCATAAATTGGTTCGGCGCGCGACATTTCCCATGTGGAAAATTGAAATGTGTTTTTTTCGAAGTTGGCCTAGAAGCCGTGGCCACGCCCACCGGATGCGGGTAATGGAGGATGGGCGGAGGATGACGGACTCAAGATGGCTGCTGCGGGCAAATTTACAGGAGTCCCAGAAGAGACGACGCTTAAGAACTTGTTGATACTTAAAGTGCTTTAAAGCAGAAATTACCCAAAAACAAACAAAATTGTATACTAAATTGATGATATTATCACGGGTTTATAAAATGAACTGGTTTTTGAATAGGGATCAAATCAATTAGCCCATTTGTCTGTTTTTTTTTTTTTTTTTTGCGTGTGCATATTACTGAACACGACTGAATGAGCCTGGCAAATGATGGGTGGCAATTGGAGGAGCATGAAGGCCCAGGAAGTGCAGCACCAGTTGGCTACCCCTCTACACCCCTCCCTGTGCCACGCCCCCTTGTCTTATTTGCAGCCATGGCCGCCCGGCTGCTCTGCCCACGCTTTCCGCGCATTTCTCTCACACGCTCTAATTAGTTAAGCGAAGCGTGGGCATGGTCATGGACGGCGTGGAAAAGGGGGGAGGGGTGCGGTTTCAGCTCACCAGCGGTTGCATCTTTTGTTAGAACGCGAACGCTTTTCTCGTTGCCAAAGCAACAAAAGCGCCAAAGGTGGGCAGGGGTTTAACCCCTTGATACCACTTACCAGTGCTTCTTCCAGCATTATTTCGGAAAATCAAGGTTTTTAAACAGAAACGTATACTCAAAATACTCCAAATTTGTTCAAACATCATTGGCCACCCACCCAGAGAATAAACCCCGCTGCAAATTAAAGGTTAAGCGAAAAGAATGGCGGATTCAGGAGTGGGATGCCAAGGGAAAGGGTTGTGCAATTTTTATGCGCTTTTCTTTTTATTTTCACAATAATCGCAACTGCAACAGCAGCAAGAAAGCACTCGATTGCGCCAAAAGCAGCGACAGCGAGGAGGATTAAAACCCGGGGTAGGATGGCGTATCCGGCAATATGCAACTATATGCCCAAAAACTATGGCTGCAGCAGAGCAGCAGAGGCAGCAGTCCATCTGGAAAACCTGCAGATCCCATCCCCATTAACCGCCCCCGGAGCGGTAATTAAATTGCAGCTGGCTTTCATTGTTGGGCCTTTTGAGAGTCGAGTGCACAGATGCCCAAAAGCACGTCCCTTCTTCCCCTCGTGGCGTTCGTTCCAAAAACTTGAAGCCCAACTAAATCAGTTTTCAGACACCCAAGAAATGGCCAAAAAAAGGGCCAGGCTTGCTCATTAAATTCGGTCGATGGTTGAATCTATTAAATTTATGAAATAAACGAATATGTTTAGGAGGAACCTGCTGTCCAATTCAATCCGTAACACTGGTAGGCACTTATTAGTAATCTACTCCATATGCCAACGCATTCAGCCAGCTTGTCAACATTTTAAAGCTCTTGTTGGAGCATTTGGGTGGAAGCAATTTGCTGGCGAGAAAGCCGAGTGCATTCAGCATTGCAGCTAGCCAAGATGTTTATTTAAGCGAAGCTCGAGTTTCCCACCGTTTACATGGAAATTATTGTCCGTCCATTTTCCGTCCGATTGTGGCAGATTTTCCGGACAGACGTCAGCCAGTCAGCCAGTCGGTCGGTGGTTGGTCCATCCGCACTCCTTGAATTGGTTGAGCGCATCAGTCAGCTCGATTGCTTCTGCCAGCTCTGCCAGCGAATAGCTTCTGTGTCAGATTTGCAATGCATCATCAGCACTATAATTATCGGCATTACGTTGGCCGAAGAACAGTGTGTCCTTATGAAACATCCGCAGGCTTAGCATTTGTATTTTAGTGTATTCGGTGATTGCGAACTGAACACTAACAGTTGGCAGACAGCCTGAGATGTTGGTACAAAATCCATGAACGATGCAACCCACTGTGCGCTTAGCTGGCAACAATGGGCTCGGCAACAAAAGCGTCTGGCTTGGCCAACATTTGACCAGATTCGGACAATACAAGGCTCCAGACCTAAGACAACCGGCCAAAGGACTCGGGACCGGGACTGGGGACTTGCGAGCTCAGAGCTCAAGGAGTGCTCCTCCGATCTGGAAAATGCATTCGGAAGGCATTGGGCCCACCGCAGCTGCTACAATGGCCGCAAGCTGTTCTGAGCTACTCCAGATACTCCTCGTCCTTGCAGATGCAGTTGCTGATGCACATGGAGATACACTTGTATCTGCGGCAGGCAACACAATGGAATACTTGGCCAACCGAGTGAGTTGATCGGGTTGGGGGCCTGAACGAGTGTTAAGCATTTTAATTGCTGGCATTAATTCAGACATGGAGTATTTACTACTTTACTACATCGCCTAGTAGCATCCCACTACGCACACGTAATCAAAAGTGCCCTGGCATAATAAATAAATGCATTTGGATCGCTCGAAGACTTGCTGCAGACGAAATATGCACACTTACTTGGCTGCCCTGCCAAATGCCATTTAATTAAAACGCTTTGCCATTCATTTTTGCAAGTCTCGAATAATTTGTGGCCATGCTTAGCCGAGCCGAATCGTTGGCCATAATGCATTTTGCCACAGGTCAAAAGATTGTAAGTTCAGATTAAGTTTCAATTCCCTGTAGGAATTTGCATGATTTTTGATCAACACACATTAGCGAAAATCTGCATGCTAATTATCACATGTGTCATTATTCTAATGAATTTTGCTCGTCAATTTTTATTTCCTTTTCGGTTTTAGAACTGAAACTATAATGAATTCCCCGGCTTACATTTTAATTATCTTTAGTGAAAAGTGAAAAAAAGACGTTGACAGCCCATCCACTGTGCATTCCGTTTCACTTTTGCCCTGGATTCATTAATTTGCTTTGCTGAATTTTGCTGATTTGTTGCTGCCTATTACTGCTGCTGCTGCTGCTGCTGCAGTTGCTACTGCTGCAGTTGCTGATGCTGCGGGCAGTGAAACTGCAGCAGTCATCATATTAAAATGCAATTATACAATTGCTTTTGTATTGCCACCTGCCGCCAAACCTTAGCAATCGCCCATTTTTGTCGCACTCGTGCATAAATTACACCGATTTACGCAAATATGTATGTATGTATGGATATCGAGATGCATCACAATTGAAATGGCCAACTGGCGACAGGCGTAGCTCGAAAATGCAAGCTGCATTGATTTTGGAAAGCCCCCAAATGAATGAAGCCTCGTTTGCAATCAAAGCTACCAGAGTTTGTTAAATTTGTGCCATTAATTGTGCCGTCTATAATATGTTGTTGTATGCTTTAACGAGGCATCACAGTAATTTCCGAATTTCCCATAGTATCCACAAGATGGCGCCAGACGACCAAGAAACCTCGGCCGAAACTAGGCAATGGTTTTTGGCCAACGAGCAAAAGAGTTAGAAGAAGAAGGCCAGCGAAAAAAAGGAAGAGGGGAAAGCGGCAAGAGACTGCAGTAAAGATGGGCAAAATGGGCGGAGAAAGCAGGGAAAGTGCAGTGAAGTTGTCGGCACAAAGGCGGCGGGTCAAGGGGTGGGGATAAGACGGCTTTTCCCCGGAGTTAGGACCAACTTTGGCACTTGGACCGCCCCTTTATCCTTGGCTTTCTCTGCTTTTTTGGGCATTTTAAGCGTGCAAATGTTAAGTTGGTATCCCCCTGCCCCCTTTCCTTTGCCTTTTATAGAGAAAAACTTGGAGTTGGCGTCGTCGCCGCCCTTTTGTGCCAACTTGACAAACTAAAAATGAAAAAAGTTTCCCCGAGCGGCGCCTTTTTCAATATCCTTTCCCCACAAGAAGGCGCTGCGGGTGGGCGGGGCGGGTTTGGTTCGGGTCAAAGGTGAAGTAACATGTAAGGCGGCAGAAGCCATGACGATGACTCGACGTATTGATTTTGATTTTGGCCCGCCACTCGAGACTCGACTCCCGTCGAAATCCAAAATCCGAAATGCGAGGGCATCGAGATGGGGATGCCAGAAGGATGACGTTGTGCCGCGAGTCCGAGGAATTTGGCGCATTAATTGGCAATTAGTTGGGTATTCCTTACCAAGCAATCTAAGAATTCGTAACGTATCCCTTACCGTGTGCTTGTTGGCAATTAGAGGTATCTGCTTATTAACAGGTATCACTTTCTCTGCTGAACACTGATCATACAAGCTATTTGTTTTGTCTACGATTTATCTTTAAACATTGGCTCT